>NC_046159.1:85692251-85852251 GCF_011064425.1 Rattus rattus | reverse complement strand
GTCACGGCAGAGTGCATTGGACCCATCTTTTAAAGCAAAGTGTGCTCATTAGCATCTGTTGCAGGCACTTTCAAGATGCACTGAGCCCAGAGCTCTTCTGACCCCAGGAACCGCTGCAGTTCAGTGTGAATATCCCAGTGGCTTGGCTTTCCTAACAGTTGTGTGATAGACTGAATACCTACTGTTAGGGTCCAAGAATCACTAAAGGAAGACCCCAGACATTTCGGACAGTATGCAAAGACTTTATTTTGCAGAAATTATCAGCAGGCCAGGGTCAACCATTCATCAAATGGCAGCAACCTGAGGGGCTCATAGGCCCCTTTTATGCACATCTAGGGGAATTTTCCAGAAAGGTTAGGTAACCTAAAATATGATTGGTAAGTGCGAAGCAGTGACATTAGTACAATTTGATTGGCTGCTATGTTGGTTCTATATTTGGTGAGACCTTGTAGAATTTTGGATAGCAGCTCAGTTCTGGCCTTGTCATCTCCTCCAGCCAGCTGTCCCAGGAGCTCACTCAGCTCTCAACTCTCCTCCCTAAGTCAGGGCCATCATTGACTAAAGGGCCATTGCCAGAGGATCCTTTTGAGGAGTCCAGTATGCTTCCCGGAGAGTTGAAAAGTTTTATTCCCAAGGTTTTTGGACCTCTCACTATGTAAGACTGAGGTTTGGGGAAATGGTGTTAGCTTCACCTCAAGCCTGTGTGTTCACTGTGAGCTTTAGTGATACAAGTGAGAAAACTTACAGAGGTATAATGTGGGCAACAGGGCACAGAGCACCTCACTGAGAGAAAAGGCAAGATAGAGAAGTCAATTTATATGTTTTCTTTAACTCACTTCATTGTGATCCTAATTTAGACCAAGATAAAATACATAAGTTTTTTGGTCTTATAAAAGCTGAATAAATAAACACATTATTCCTGATTTTAATGATCTGATAAGGCCGTTGAAGTCAGTGTTGTCCACTGGCCATGGATCTTGGCTGGAGAGGACTAGCAGGGGAAGGACTTGGCTTGTGTTGAGGGCTCCACACCAGGCCTTCATCAGACCCTTGGCTGCTCTGACTTGGCAAACACTGCACTCAAGCCCATGTCTGGACACAGTTTCACAGGCCGGATGTTCCCAGCTCCCAGCTCCCAGCTCCCAGCTCTTGGGGTGGAACTGACACATGGCCAAGATTCTGAAGGCCAACCTGTGGGTCACTGCTTGGACAACTGGGTATCTGTTCAGATTATTTGGGCTGAAGAGTTCAGGAGAAATCAAAGCTCCAATTCTTTCTGTTTTGGGTTTAGTAAGTCTCACCTGGTCATGTGTTTAAAAACAAGAAATCCAAAAACCCAAATACTTACTACAGGCAAGGCTGGAAAACACGATATTATTTATTCTGAAGTTTCCTCGCATACTTATCCTTTCTTTTTTATGCTTGGGGTTTAGTCTGGGTCTGTCCTAGCTGACTCTGTGGTTGATGTTAAAGAAACATCATCTGTTGTGTTATTTCCTTTGTTTTTGCTCTGACAAAATACCTGCAGGAGCAGCCCACAGTGTGAGAGTTTATTTGGGATCATGGTTTTAGGTATTCCAGTCCATCGTGATGGAGAAACTCTGGTGGCTGGAGTTGAGTTTGTTTGCTGCCATGATGCAGATCAGAAACGAAGAGCGTGAGACTGGACCCAGGGGCAGACGTGCTCTTCACAGTTCTGCCCTTTACACTCTGTGTCCACTAGCCAGGCCCACAGACTTCAGAATGGTACCGCAAGCTGGTGACCAAGGGCCCAGAACATGAGCCCGAGAGGGACATCCCGGATTCAAACCATAGCGCCCCTAGTAAAATGTTCAGGCCCCAAATGGATCTTGATCTAGAGAGGCCCCGAAGATGGTGGAAGGAGAGAACTGACCATTTCAAGTTCTCTTTTGATCCCCACACACAGGTGGCTTTCAGCTTCCTCCCTCTCAGTAAATGAGTATAATACAAAACGAAATTAAAACTGGTTTTTAAAGGAAAGGATTTATCTCTTACAGTTGTTTACAGAGGGAAAGAATGCAAAAGGAGGTTGGCTTGGACAACCCTCTTTCTGCCTCATAGTGCACAGAGCGCTGGTTCTTTCAGAGTGGAGACTTTTGTCTTTCTTTCTGAATTCCTACCCAGGGTGGCGCCTGGCACACAGAATAAGTAAGTGTGTATTTGCTGGGAGTGTGTAGCGTGAGTGAGAAGTTGGTAAAGTATGTCAGAGGGTTGGGATGGTCTTTCCACCCTTCCCCGAGGGCTGTGCATTCAATTAATGATATCTTTTTCCTTCCCACTGATAGACAAAAGAAAAGCCTCTGAAAACAAACCTGGAACTCATTACCAGATACTTTCTGGATCATTTTGGAAATACAGACAGCACTGAAAGTCAGGAAGCCCCGATCCCTGCAATCCCTGTTCCAAAGAAAAACAGCAAATTGCCTTTGCGATACCCAGAGGCCACACTGGTGAATATATACGACCTTTCAGATGAAGACACAGGAAGACGGACATCATGGTCAGAGACAGGCAAAGCCAGGTACCGCCTCCTGCCCTTCCTCTGCTCGCTGCCCACCAGCCCGGGCGAGAGTCCCCTTTACAAACAGGCCCTGCTTCTTTCTTGCTTTTTTTTTTTCTTTGAAATTCAGGTCTGGTCATTTCTTTGGTACTCTTAAAGACTTTGTACTCTTACTCAGACTTCAAAGTACACGCCCTTGATGACGACAGCTGAGTCCCTTCGCCATCTGTTTCTGACCTTGTCCTCTAGCCTCCTTCGTTCTCTGGGCCACATGTTTAGCCTATTCTTCAGCCTCTCCTCGTTTTCTTAGTGCACTGTTTCTTCAGAGCCATGCACTGGCATCTGTTCCAGGCTGTGTGGAGTAACTGCAACCGTGCAGGCCCAGTTGAGTGCTGACTCCTGGGTGCTTTGGTCCTGGGCTTCTTATTTTAAGGGCCTTGTGACAACATATTGTTGGACATCATTCTCTTTAGAGACACTTTAGGATTCTGCTAGCTCTTTGGGGTCCCAACCATGGAGGCATAGTAGTATCTGTCAGTCAGTCGAGGAATATTCTCTCTCTCTCTCTCTCTCTCTCTCTCTCTCTCTCTCTGTACCCCCCTCCCTACTTCCCTCCTTTCCCATCTCTCTCTCCCTCTCCTTTTCTGTCTGTCTGTCTGTCTGTCTGTCTTTATCTCTCTCCAGTAACCAAGTTGAGGACTCAGGTTGGCATCAACATGCATCCCCAAGCAGACGTGCGCTTCCTCTCTCCTTTTACTGATCTATAGCAGGAATGCCCTTTTTAACAGCAGACATAGTCTGCTGCAGCTGCACCTGTGTAGGCCTGACATAGTCTGCTGTGGGTCAGGAAACCTTGCCTCACAGGAAACCTTGTTTGTCCTTCCCAGTCATTCGGATGACATAACCCAGAGCATCAGCAGCAATGTCTGTGGCCATGTACTTCTGGAAAGTATGAAGTTCGTGTTTATGGTCAGCTTTAATGAGTTTCTGACAGCCAGTGGTTGGAAGGGGAGATTCAGCTCCATCGTAACACGGCTGATCACCTAGGAGGCTCTACCTAAAAAGAAGACTTCTTGCTCCTTTTTACCATTCCTCTCTTTTCTTTTGTTTCCTTTCCCTGCCTCCCCCCTTGCATGTGCACATGCACACACGAATGCATACACATACTCACACACACACACACACACACAGACACACACACACACACACACACACGCATGCACACGCACACACATACACTGATGCACCTTTACTGAGCACCCGACATGCCGTCTGCCTCAGGTGTGCTCTCCATGTATAGCAAGGCCAAGTCCCGCATGCCCTGCACTGCCCTGCAGGTGCCTCCTGTATCATCCGAGTATGCAAGACTCAAGGCGCTCTTTAGCCTTCAGCATTAGGACTGGGGATCTCTGTGGTCTGTCCTCTGACTTTGCTTGAACTCAGCTGCATTTGTCCTGATACCAAGGAAGTGCTTCTGTTCCTTACCTCTCCTGACTTGGCTCATTTCCAATTATGTATTTATGAATGGAAGTTAGCTTTGGGCTTTACTGTTGTCTTTTATTTGGAGGCTCTGTTTAAAGTGGAAATATTATGTTTTTGTAGGCATGACAATCTGGATGGGGACATATTTGGTAATTTCATGTCTTCAAAAAAAAACCCATACAAAAGTAAGCCTGCGCACATGGTCCTGGGTGACAGCCTCCCTTTGGTTCCTGCGTGGGAGAAGGTGGACCAGCTTCACTCACCAGAGCCTGGCATAGATATGAAGAGGACAGTGGAGAGGACCAGGCCGAAGTCTGGCCTGATTGTCCGAGGCATGATGGCCGGGCCCGTCGCCAGCTCCTCGCAGGTGGGACTGCCCCTTTCTGTTTTCTGTAGACTGGGCAGTGAGAGGTGGGCACTGGGCACTGCTGGCTGAGAACGGGGTGCATGTGGGGACAGGAAGGATGCCAACATGTTTTCTCCTTGGCTCTACTTTTAGTGACCTGTGGATCCTGAGCTTTGTTACCTCTTCACTCTCAGTTTATCTACCTGAGTTAGTGAAGTGGACGCTTTGATTTCCTCCCCCCCTTGTTTGGAGTGAAAGCACACGCACTTGGCTCTGTCTTGTAGTTCTAGGGAAGGGGATCTCTCCTAGTCTAGAGAATATTATTCTTTACCACAGTGGTTAAAGGGGAGTAGAAACCCTGGTCTTTAAAGCTATCATTTATTGTTTCTTTTTTTCTTTCAAAAAAATTGTAAAATTTTCACTCATTGCTTGGCGGTCTCCTTTAAGGAGGGATCATGGTTTGGTCTCCTTAGGTAGGAGGGTACAGCAAACGAGAGGACAGTGTGAAAGAAGTTTGCAAAACAATAAATGGGGAATATCAGAAGCATGAGTGTACTGGACAGATCCACCCTGGTTGTTGTGGAATACCACCTTCCTCTCATTTAGCTGAGTTTCTGTGTCTGCATGAGTGTTTTGATGCTGGCACTAATCTTTTCACTCTTGTGGTGTTAGGACAAAGAGGGAGGTCCTCTCCCTGCCAAGCCACACTTTGGTGCCATGTCCCACCCTAGGCACCTTGTTGTCAAAGAAGGAAATTCATAAACTGTACCCTGTCCAGAAGAAAGTGGCTAGCGGTCAGAGAAGTTGAGAGGAAACATAGTCTCTCAAATGTAGAAGAAGGAATAGCCAAGTCCCAGGGTGGCAAATATGTGACTTCAGATTTTGGTGCCATCCTATAATGCCTTGCTGTGGCTGACATCAGCGTTAGTGTTCTTTCCTCCTGACAGATCCCTCTGGGTACCTTGAATGGTTACAGCCAGGAGAGTGGTATGGTGCCATATCAGAAGAACTCTATTAGTTTTGTTTTTTTTAACAAATAATTGGTAAGATTAGTAACTGCTTTGTACATGGTTTTTGTAAATCTCTTTAATATCTGGCTGATTCAAAATGATATAGATAGCTTTTTTTTGCTTCTGAATGTAGTCTGTTGTAGTACACAGTTTTTATTAAAGTGTGTGGACAAAATCTGACCTTAGACAGAATTTAGGAAGGAAGAATTTAAAGATCTTCTAAGTGAGTGTCACCATGTATGGTATATGTGGCACTGGGACTCAAAACCCAGGGATTTACTAGTTTGGGTTATCAAAGAAAGCCACGCTCCCACCCCTTAACGTGGAACCTTAAACTACATACGTGTGTTGCCTGCACTTTATAAGTTTCCAAATGTCTGCCATGTATGTTGAATCTTTTATTCCTGTATGATTAAGCAGTGTGATGCATCAAGTCCTTTGGAATACATCAGTTACTGAATTATATAGATGTTCTAAATGGAGACACACACACACACACACACACACACACACACACACACACACACACAGCCATACTTGTTGACATAACCACCAAAGATTGCAGGAAAAATTTAAAATCCCCCCAAACAGTCAAGCTTTTGGTGACTGATGTAGGATTCCCAAAAGTTGTGATGTTTACCCCACAGCTTGCGCTTCAACACTGAAAACAGTGCACCATTTGTTTCCCTTGCTGTGACAGGCTCAGTTTATTTTCAAGAAATGCCTGCCAAATTCCAGTCTGAATCACTATTGTCTGTCTGCCCCAGGTCCCCTGAAGAAAACAGCAAGTTCCCTGCACTCACAGTTAGACGGTTGTACACACCGCAGCCACTGCTCTTCCTACGCAGCAGAGCAGGCGTGTGCACCTCCGTTTGGTTGCTTGGAATTCTGAGGTGATAGGTGTGACCGTCTAGACGACGCGGTTAATAACGCTTCATAATAAAGCTTCAGCGGCACTGTTTAAGTCGGCATCATGTCTGTTCACTCTTACTGCAAGTGTAAGGCAGCGAGGAACACCCAGAACGAGCGTAGATTCATGCACATGGCCAGCCATGTTCCTGCCGTTGCTGTGGACCCTAAATCACACCGAGAAAGGCAAATTGGCCATGTTTTTACTGTCTCAGTCAGTTGCCTGTCACCCTAACAAGGTAACCGAGGGTGGATAAGTGAACAGAGGTTTATTTAGGTCATAGTTGCGGGTCTGAGAGTCTCCCGGCTCCTGTCTGCTCAGACTCTCATGAAATCCTTTCGTTCTACCTCATAGTTCGGCAGGGCTGGTGCTGTTATTGTGGGAGTTCCTGTGAGAGGGCAGGCTGTGTGTAAGGAACAGGGAGTCAGGGGAGCTGGCAGGTTCCTTCACAACAAACCATCTGTGGGAGTTGATCCAGTCCCATGAGATCAGCATTGATCCCCTCAAAGATCACCTCTGATTCCAGTTCTCTTCTGGGGTCTACCATGTCACCTTAATGCCACCAAGCTCACACCATGTGGGCCCTGGAGGACACACTCGAGTCATACCTAGCTACTATGTTTGTTTTGAATTCCCTAAGTGGTCTGGGGACTTCTAGAGATGAGGGGACCCCACTTTGAGAACCACTAGTTTAGTGGGTGCCAGGGTCCTGTCTCCCACCAAGATGGCTCAGTTCTTCAGTGTGTACGGGCGAGACTTCTGGTGAGAGGGAGGTGACTTTCCCTTAAGGGCGTTGCTGAAGACTTCTTTGGAATTGTTTGGGGAAATGAGCTTTCTTGCTTTTGTGATATCTGAGTTCCGTAAAGTGCATCAAATAGTGATTACTGTAGAATTTCCTGTTTCCTGGAGGGAGTTTGGCATTTTGGTAACACTTGCTGGGTATCCCTCAATTTTTACTAGTAAGTCATGGGTGAGGTAAATGTGTCTCTTCGGGAAAGGTGACCACTGCCGTCCTCCCTGTTTGCAGGCATGCCCTGCGCAGTCATTTCCACGAGGCCAGAACACAACAAATTAGCTTTCCCTATTCCAGCCCAGGCTACTGCCTGCCCCTGAGTGGGTTTTGGAATGCTTAGATATCCTGAGGGAAAACTTGAAGGTGGGTTTTGTCTCTTGGCAGCCCTCCCATGCCCACTGCCCTTTGGGTAGTAGCAGGAAGCCCCATTTCTTCAGCACATAGGAGGGGGATAGTCCACCTGACTTTATTGGTTCCTTCTTTTTCAATAGGCAAATCTTGATCATTAAGGAGATACAGGCAGCTGAGTTAGGGTTTCCATAACCACCACAGTTGAATAAAGAATGACTTTGGCCATTCCTGATCGACTACCAGGAGTGAGAGTGGCCTACTAACTGTCATGGTTCTGTGACATGCGTGCTCTGTATTTGGGCTCTATCTTCTCTATCCATGGTAATGAGAAGGATGGGCTGCAGGCCCCTCCTCTCTCATCCCAAATGTGGACCAAATGTGTTTTGGATTTAGAATATTTATATTTCAGAAGGTTATCATAGTGCATATGTCACATAGCACGTAAGTTCATGAGCAAAACCAAGCATCTTTAGAGCTAAACATGAGGATATCAATCCTTTGAAAACTTGATAGCCACATCCCTAACAGATGAGAACAGCTCACCACAGGATTGCTTTCAAAATGGCAGGTAAGGGGCTGTGGACAGCTTGTATTACTGGTGAGGATGTGACGGATAGAGAAGTAAAACCGCTTCCACAGATGACTCAGCTGTAGGTGAGGAGACAATAAGGAGAGACTCATGATGCGTTTGCTGCCACCTGAAGTGCTCTGGGGAAGGAGAGTGAGAGAAAACCGCAAGGGTGCTCAGGAATCTGTTCAGGAAGGTGCATCGCAGTGCCAGCTTTGGGGGGCACCTTCCGGAGTACATTAAGGGAAGGAGTCAGTCCCCTCAGGACTCAGAGAGCTATACAGAAGAGGAGGCAGGAAGAGTGGAAAACCTGGAGGGGATGGAGGACACCAAGGAAGCAAGGCCTTGTAAACACACCCATATGGTGCACACAGGAACTTAAGGACACTGAGGCAGCGTGCACAGGGCCTGCACAGGTCTGCCCCAGATGGCTTTCTAAAGCCAAAAGGAGAAGAGGGCACAGTTCCCATCTCCTAACTGTTACTCTGGTGAAAAGTATTTTCCTCCAAGGCAGTCTCACTGGGGAAACAAACCACTCTCAAGGGTAGGCTGCATGCCCTGCAGTAGATGGTCAACAGAACAAACTCAAGGGCATCCTTAGGAGGTCTTTATTTCATATTTAGTGCCTTTTCTCTTCTCTTCCCCTTCCTTCCTTCCTTCCTTCCTTCCTTCCTTCCTTCCTTCCTTCCTTTCCTTCCTTCCTTCCTTCTCTCTCTCTCTCTCTCTCTCTCTCTCTCTCTTCTCTCTCTCTCTCTCCTTCCTTCCTTTTTCACTTTGTAGGTCCCTTCCACGCATATTATTCTGTTTCCTGGGATCCCTATGTGTACGACACCGTGTGTCTCTATCTCTATGCACTTGCTATGCTTTTTCTTTGGCTCTTGTTTGGTTGTTTTTGTCCATTCCAGTTTGTTTTATTTTATCTCATTATTATTCCTTAGATGCCTGTTTATTTCCAAGGAGAGACAGAAAGGGTGTGAATCTGGGTGGGAGGGAAGATAGGAGAGCTGGAGAAGTAGGGGGAGAGGAAACTAATCAGAATATATTGTATGAAAAAAAGTCATTTCAATAAAAGAAAGAAAAAGAAGGTTGGGGTGGAGATAGACCTTCCTGGGGAGGACGAATCCAGGGATTAGAGGAAGTACTTTTTCCAACTCTTCTAGTTAAGGATGCTCTCTGTCTCTTTCCTACTGCTTCAGGACTCTTTCCGCAAACGCTCTCTGCGACGGTCCTCGACTTTGAGCAGGAAGCTCCAATCTCCAGAGGAGAGCCAGCAGCAGCCCGAGCCATTTGTTCACACCCCAGCCTGTCCAGGACCACAGGAGGTCTCTGCTTCCAGCAGTGACTCCTTCTCCAGGAGTCCCCTGGGTCAGCTGAATGAACTGTCTATAGAGAAGCCAAATGCTACTCCTAGCAGCCAAGGGCCATGCCAGAGGGACAGGCCCAGGCTAAGAAGTATTTCAGAGGACAGCCCACTGGGGTACAGCCACACAGAAATCATCACGACACCTTTGAGGCTGGACTTGCCTGACGGGAATTCCAGGATGCCCCAGGAACGGCTAGAAAGAGCATTCAAGCGGCAAGGCGGTCAGCCCCCGTCTCTCAGGTGAGCATGGAGAGCCAAGGTGGGGTTTTCCAAGCCAAGCACCACTTGGCACACATGGTTCAGCCTCTTGTGGCATTCATGGGGCTCTCTTGGTCTCTTGTGCTGTCACTGCAAGCCGGTGAGGCAGGCAGGACCAGAGGATTATAATCAACCAGGAAAAAAATGGAGCCAGAGGTCACACCTTCCAAAGTTCAGAGGGAAGCCTTCTCTACCCCTTCTGTTCTTCTCTGGGCGTAAAAGGCTTTAGTTGATGTTCGTAAGCACAACTGGAGTGGTACACTTGGCTGATGTGAATTTGGGGAGTTCCCTGCATTCGTGAATCACCCCCAAAGATTTTGTGGGCGCTCCATTTATTTTTGACCCCTCTTTTTACTTCCATTCTTTCATAATAGGCCACTGGGGATTGCTGCAGTAATCAATTTTTGACTGCTCATCCAGTCCTACCCTGGGAACGAGCCTCTTGGCTATGATAGCACAGGATTTAATTTATTAACATCTCATTTAGGACTTTAGTGCATAGATTCATGGAGGAGATTGGCTGGTGGGTTTTCCTGTTGCCACTCCCTGGTTGGATGCTGGCCCCTTTCTCCTCTCCTAAAAAGTGAGTGTAAGATTGATGCTATTCTCCTTCAATACATGGTAGAGTTTAGCGGGAAGGACTACTAAAGAGTTTTAAGTTATATCTTCAGTCAAAATGCTTTTTTTTATTTTTTTTTTTTATTTTTTTTTTTTTGGTTCTTTTTTTCGGAGCTGGGGACCGAACCCAGGGCCTTGTGCTTCCTAGGCAAGCGCTCTACCACTGAGCTAAATCCCCAACCCCCAAAATGCTTTTAATTAGAAGTTTCTATTCTTTGTCAGTTGGGCCAAGTTATATTTTTCAAGGACTTTGACAGTTTTCTCTGTATTTAGATTATTAGTATAAATTACATAGTTAAAAAATGCTTTCTTCACTTTCAAGGTTGTAAGATCCACAGTGATGTCTCTGCTTCATTCCTGAAATTATTAATTAGTTGTAATCAAAGTGTTAGTAATTTGTTCTTACCGTCTAGTGCACGTGAGTGTCTGTGCATTCACGCCCATTTGTCTTATTTATTTAGTCTTATATTTTTTCTAGGAATCCCTTTTGGCTTTATGTGTGTCTTTTCAGTACTTTGGGCCCTTTTTAATTATTTCATTTATCGTACTTCCTTTTGGTTTGATGTGGGACTGCTTTCTAGTTTATTTTTGTGGCTCTTTGACGCTGCTTCTCAGCTGTCTTCGTCTGTGACTCTGTGGTTTGGTGGCATCTCCCACGACCTTAGGCTTTCTTCCTGTTGGCGTCACAGTCAGTCACAGTTTGCAGGTTGCTTTGTGCTCTTTCGAGGGTGCCGCATTGACTTCCTCCCGGCTCCTTTAGGGTATTTTTCTCTTTGGCTTCCAACACTGGGGCTTGCCACACCCCAGGGTAGTTTTCATTCTTTTGGGGATACATCACCTTTTCTGAAAAAGAGGATTTATACTTTTCATCAGTTTTGGAAAAATATCATCTGTTAACCTTTTGAGTACTGTTTTTGTTTCACTCCTTTTCTTCCTTTTCTTTTTTTCTTTTTCCTTGTTTCCCTTTTTGGCCCGGGACTCTGCTTACCCAGATGGACTGTTCCCTGCGTTGTGTAGTATGGCTTTTAAATATCTTTATGTATTTTCTCTGTCATTCTCGATGTGTATTTCCACATGGATATTTTTTCTTTTTCTTTTGCAATGAGATCTCACAGTTTCAAATGCCTGGGCTACCGGTGCTGGGACTGTAGGAGGAGCGCACCACTGCCTCCTGGGTATTTTCTCTCTATCTGTCTTTAGTTCATGTTCTTTTCTCTTTTGTCACATCTAATATGCTATGTTAACTTACTTAGTCACTTCTTAATTTCCATTATTTTTATATTTTATAATTTTTATTCACTAACACAACAGATTCTCCTCCTTATTTTCAGGGATGAGATTCCTCATGGTTTTGAAGTCACCACCCCATGACTCCAGTGGGTGAATCACCCCTGGGTCTGCTGCTACTGTCTAGTTTTCCATTGAATTTTAGTCCTTTTTAGGTCCTCTTTCCGCTCATTTTTGGATATTTTGACCAGACCTTAGTCATCGTGTGCGGATATACTGGGTCTGGCTGAGAGAGAGCCACCATGCAGGCCTGCAGGTCAGAGAGACGCCTTGGGAGTCCCCGTCTCCTTCTACCTTGATTCTGTGTACTCAGTCTTGTTTGGCATGTGCTTTACATTTCAAAATTCTTACTCAATTCCTTCTTGATTTTATGTGTCAGTAATATTTGGTGCTGTTCCTGTACACGCAGCCTTCACTTTCCTCTTTATGTATTTACTTGCTTCTTCTTGGGGTGGAAAGAGCCTCTTTTCACTTCTGTCTTTGTAAAGGGAGGAGGTTTCCTCTGGGCCATCCTGTCTGTGGTTTCCTTATACCCTGGCTTGTGGCATCACCTTTGCTCCTCACTGAGGTCTTGTTCCGGCAGGGTAGAACCTCTTGTCGATTTTTTCCCTCCTTCCCACTGCCTCCCTCCCCTGTCCCTCTGTCCTTTGTCCCCTACCCCTGTCACTCCCTCTTACCCATCCTTCTGTAGCCTTCCTTCTATCCTGAAGCTGCACTTATGCCTCCTGTGGCCTTGTGCTTCTAGCTCTGTGTCTTACTGGGGTCAGTCTTTCTCTTCCAGGGCTGGTCAGGTCTTCATTCTTTCCACAGGATTTGTTTCTGTGGTACAACATGTCCACCCACTCCTGTGGAGGGGGCAGTTCCTGTTTCCCATCATCTCACATGGTCCCTCCCTTGTTAGTCCCATGAATTTCTTAGGCTGGCTCCTGGGTCATGCCTTTCCTCTTTACCAGCATTTATGATTACCAGAGAGTCTTGGTTATTGTCCATTGTCTGTCTTCTCCACTGAAGATTATTTTCAGAAAGGCAGGGACCTTTTTGTTCCCTGTGTTACCGACAGCACCCTGTCTGCAGAGAATGGTCACTTAACGGTACCATACTAGCAACTGACTTCAACGGCAGTGCGGAAGTCCGTCCTCTCATGTGGGTCCGCATGGTGTAAAGCACTGTTCTAAGTATTCTGGATAATCATCAAAATATCTGAGGGGATAACCCGTGTCACAGATGAGGACGCATACTCAGAGGCATTCATTTGCCCAAACTTATGCATCCAGTGAGAGCGCAGAGCACATGAATGACTATGTCACATCTGTCCCTGAGTCCAGATCCATCACAGCCTTTGGGTGATGGCTCCCTAGCCTCTAGCACACTGCTGACTGCCAGAGTCTTCTTCATCCTGAGCTGGTCAGCTTACCTCTAGTTCAGTCCACAGTCATTGCCTTGGGTTTCCCTGTATTGCCAAAGCAGCATTGTTCTAGAGAAGGGAAATATCAAAACCAGTCCGTGTGCTCACTCTCGTGCTGTGGTGGTCTGGAAGAGTGGCTCTGGTGGGTAGAGTGGGAGGCCTGGTGTCTTCAGTTCTGTTCACTTTCCCCCTGGGCTCTGGTGGTCTGGCTGTAAAGTCATCTTGCTGACACATATTACTGGCTGGAGTCTGATTCCCGTTATTGTGCCCCTTGTGGGAATTAGCAGGTATCTGCTGCTTGCAGGGCACTTAGGAGGTGTGGCTCTGGAATCTGATGATGTGGGTTGGCAAACCAGCTGCATCTTTCTGTAACCTCTGCCCTCACAATCACTTACTAAGTCTTGGGAGATGGCATGAACTTCATCTTCTAGGAAGAGGAGGTGGGTTAGAATGTTTGCCCAGCTCCCTGTCTTTCAGTATTTGGCAGGGTGTAACCAGGGGTGTTATGTATTTAATAATGTGGATGTCCATCAGTCAGTCAACATACATCTGTGTGTGTTCTTCCCCGTCTTCCTCCTCCTCTTCCCCCTCACTGTCCTTGTCCCTCTTCTTTCTGGGCACCATATAAATGCATTATGTTTTCTCATTTTTTCTCCATAATGATCCTTTGAGGTAGGTATTACTTTTTTTTTTTTCTTTTTTTTTTTTTTTTTCGGAGCTGGGGACCGAACCCAGGGCCTTGCACTTCGCTAGGCAAGCGCTCTACCGCTGAGCTAAATCCCCAACCCCGGCATGTATTATTTTTTGATATTGTTTTTAATGTGGAAAGTTTCCATTGATAATATCTCCCCCACCCTACAAACAACTAGTAGAACAAAAGGCATTGGGCAGACCAGAGCTAGGTACAGCACCTGTGTGACTGTTAAGGCCAAAGGCAGGAAGTCGGAACTCTTGAGTGCTGGTGGTCCCGAGGAGACAGCCTTCTTTAGCTCACTGTAGGCTGGGGCAAGTTTCCTTGTGTGGTCGCTGGGTGTAGAGGCCACCCCTGGAAGAACTGCTCACTCTCAGAAGGAAGAAGGTTGAGCTTAGGATGTCCCTTTATTCATACAAAGTTTAGCCATTAAACAAGTCCTACTTCCTCCTCCTCCTCAGGAGGCATGGAGGAGAGGAGAAGGCCCAGGAGGAGGGGAACACTGAGCTTTCTCCATGGTATGGACCTTTCTAGATGCACACTGGCCCTCGGTTAGGAGGAGGGAGGGATGGTCTGGCAGTGTAGGCACACGTGGGGCTGCATCCATTTCTCATTGCAAGCTTAAGAATCTTGGGTGGAAAACCGAACAGCGTTTCACCACACAGAGGTCAGATATCTGAGCTGAGTCACACTAATGCCGACTGTGGGCCGGACTGCTTGCTTCTCTCATGGATTCCAGGGGCTGCTGGCAGTTCTTAGCTGCTGCTCTCTTCTGCCATCTTCAAAGCAGGCCACATTTGCTGAGTCCCTGTCAGGCTGCCACCTCTATGCTTTCTCCTCCTTTGCTCTTCCACAGCCAAGACTCTGTGATGATATGGGCCTCCTGGGGAACCAGGCTGCTCTCCTCACTTGAGGTCATGTGGCCAGCCACCACCCACAGCCTTAGTTTGCCGTCGCAATCTAACGTAAGTGCAGCAGGCCTGGGGTTAGTACAGGAGCAGATGTAGAGGAAGGGGTCATAACCAGCAGCATCTTCTTGCAGTACCTCAGAATTCTGTTTGGTCTCACTACGGTTTTTCATGACTGTCTTCTGTCCTCAGTCTGTCTGTCTATACCACCCAGGAGTTGGTGTTTTCACTTTTTCAAGGCATTTTCCAGTGTTGACCCTTTCCTTTAAGAAAAACAAAACCAAACCAAACCTGGGCTTTGTATGAGCAGGGTCACAGGAAACCCCATAGCTACAGCCATTGATCCCCGGGGTCCACGGCAGGTTCCTGAGTTCAGGGAAGGTGTTAATGTCACCAACACGAGTGGATTTCACGTGGATATGTTCTCTGATACAATGTGGAAGTATTAAGGGCTCCACAGAAGAGGAATTAATTTAATAGACCACCGCACCCCAGGTTTTAAATTGGGTAAAGCAGAGTATACTAGAGGCTCCTTTGGAACCCGTTTATCTTCTTGTCTTCACTGTCTGTAAGGGTCAGAGGTCCTTAGCCACTAAGACCTTTATGTGGGGATGGGAAACAGCCCAAGTGGATGGAGGGACTCCTCAGGCTGTGTAGGTGGCGCTCAGCCCTTGTACAGTTCCAATACTCACTGCGTGCTGTGGGTGCATGGCTCTACTCCCCTCCCACAGCTTCCATGGCTCATGCGTGCTGCCCTGTTCTTTATAAGATCTCTCCCTCAATCTTAGATGGACTGGATTTCAGATCCGAGACACAAAGAAACAGGGAAGAGGGTTAGGGAATGGCTATAATCAGGAGAAGCCAGGGAACAACCTGAGGGAAAGCCAGGAGGAGGACAGGGTTAGTCTCTGGGAGCAAATAGGAGATCGGGCCCTGCAGGACAGGCTATACTGAGAGGAGGGGAGAAAGTGACATCCAGGACCTATTGTAGGGCCATGGTGGCCACTGAAAATTCTGGTTCTTAAAGAAATGCCTAAAGGTCATACTGAGCCCCCGAAGGCTGGGCCGAGGGGGTTGAGAATTGTTAAGATTGTTAGCATGGAAGGCAAGGGGCGGTTAGGATGTCTATTTTCCATAGTCTAGAAGAGAGTGAATGGTGACTTTCCTAAATTAGAGTGGTGACAGTGCAGGTGTACATCTGTGTGTGTGTGTGTGTGTGTGTGTGTGTGTGTGTGTGTGTGTGTGTGTACGTGTGTGCGCATTTGTGTGTAGGATTTCTTCACAGATTACATGTTTTATGTTAGAGAAGAGGGAGGAAAGATGACTTGAGGCATCAGCTCCAGGAAGGGGTTGTCTTTTCTGAAACAAGGAAGATGGGAAGAAGCAGGTTTTGGTTAAGGCATCACCACCATCTGAATAGCTGGTTCAGCGTGTGTCTTTCTCCCAGGTGGCTTCCCGTACACAGGTCATGGACCATATTCTTGGAGTCACAAATGTGTGCAGAGTTGTCCTGTGGTTCTCATTGCAGGTGTTATTGCTGTTGTGTGTGGCTGAGGTGAGGGGGGACCAGGGCAGAGGACAGATTCAGCAAGGACATGGGGTCTTAGCTTGATCCCATAGAGGGATGTGGAGTCATGGCTGTGGGCTACCCATCCCGGGCCTGACTGGGCCGTGTGCTGCCTCTTTGGTGAATTATCTCAAAGTGCTGAAGCGGTGAGCCCTCGGAGGCTGGTGGGACAGCAGATGGAATGGATGCCTCCAGAGTGAGGCATTTTGGGGAGCACTGGGGCTAACAGTTCTCAGAAGTTCCAGACTCTCATCCTCAGGGTGTTAAATATACAATGAACACATTGCGGACCCTGTTTGTAGGTAGGTGTCCTGGAGGGAGTGGCCGAGCAGGGCTTTTTCTCAGAGGAAGTACAACTCCAGCTGGCAAAACTGGAAGAAGCCGTGTCCAAGCTTAGCTTCTCTCAGCAGGGCACCAGTGACTTTTTTTTTTACAAGAGCACCCCTGTGGCTATGTTCTCTTCTACCAATAAGACAAGTCTCTTGAATCCTTCTTGGTACTCCAGCCCTGCCAGGCACTAGAGATACCAAAAGGTAAATCATCTGCCTCCCTTTGTGAGGCAGAATCCATTCTGGACGCTAAAGCACAGCCATGTTCAGAAGTAGGAGAGCAAAGCACAGTGAGCAGGAGCTGTGGGGTGGACAGAGGAGGAGGGCCTGGTTTAAAGTGGTGTGTTCAGTGCAGGGAACTTTGGCTTCATAGGGAACAGCCACACTAGGCCCCCAGACCCAGGCCAGACTGACCTGTCTTCTTCTGCTGGAACAGCTCCTTCAGACACCCAGGGCCCTTGCCCAGCCTTCGTCCAGGCCAGCGGTTGGTTGAGGAGACTTTGCTCCTGACTCTGGTAGAATCTTTCAGGTTCTAGAGAATGGACACTAGGTGGCAGCGTAACCTTGTCCATCTTTGGGACTTGTAGTTGTCCATTTATGTACATTCAGCAGTACTCATTAAAATCCCTCTCCCTCTTCCCCTCCTTCCTCCCTCCTCCCTCCTCCCTCCTCTCTCTCTCTCTCCCTCCCCCTCCCCCTCCCCCTCCTCTCCCTCCCTCTCCCTCCCCACCTCTTTCTCACCATTCGTCTCTCAATTCCAAGCCCCCCACCCCCATCCCCAGTCACTTCCTGGAGTCCCCAGACCAGGAGCAGAGGCTTCAGACCCACAGACGCCTGTCCACATACCGAGTTAGAGGGACTTCTACCCGCTGAGGCTTGGCTGTCACTTAGGAGAGGATGTGGCATCTGCAGTTTATTGACTGTTCCCCTCACCCAAGCATCCTGACTCTGACAATCTGTACACCACATGGGACTAGTAGTGGGTAGAATTTTCATCTTAATTTGTCTCTGCATTGTTTGGTCTTTGTGTAAGACTCTGGAGACTCAAACTTGCCTGCTCTTTGAGACCTACATAGCACCCAGATGTCCCCCTGCCTTCTGGCCTGCCCACAGGACCAGGTGGCCTCTTGGAGCTCAGCCTTGCTTCATATTCTGACCTGCAGAGCTGTCTTGTGTGGCCCACCACTTCCCCTGGTCTCAGACTGGGCCAGGGTTGACCTTGTGTATGTTCTCCAAATGTAGCCCACCACTCTTTCTTCTCCTTCCAAGGCTGACACTGGTGATCGAATGCCATGTAGCTGTGGTGCACATCACAGTCCCCACTCTGTCTCCAGGAAGGGGATGGTGTCACTGCAGCTCTCGGGCACAGGATCAAGGATCTCATGTCACTGATAGTGTATCCTTCAGGGGAAAGAGGCTTCCCATGATGCAGATTTCTCTTGAGACCAAGAAAGTGTATCCAAAGGGCTGCTGCCCACGTGTCTCCTCTTTCTGTCCAACTGTGGACATGGTCAGGGTCCTGAGATCCTTGTCAACTCTGTTGTTGTCTTGAGTCCTGGTGTGCAAAGCAGGAGGGTATCCCCTGTAGACGAGTGCTGCTGCCTGGTGGGTTCTCTCTGGTCGTGAGCTCAGAGATCATCTGGAGATTCTTGTGGGAATGAATACAAGGGTGGTTGCCCAGAGCCTCCATCCTCGGTGCCTTTTCTGATTCTGAGAATCCAGTCTCCTGGGCTCCCAGAGAGCTTCCCACAGGTCCCAGGGTACCGGAACCCCAGCAGAGGCCCACATAGAGATGGGGCTAAGCCTGCTTCACATTCTGGGGATGAGGGTACGGGTGAGGCAAGGAAAGTGTCTAGGATGCAGACCTTATGGAGCTGTCACCGTCAAGGCTGCTGGATACAACAGGGTGGCACCCGAGGGACTGGCCCTTGACATTCACACTCAGCCTTTCTGTGTTTCTCGCCATCACTGGCCTGCCTAGAAGAATCTGCACACTTCTCTTTGGCTCTCCCAGTGTTACGGCAACTTTTTGTACAGGTGGAGTAATTATGTGACACTTCATCCTTACTTTGGACTCCTTAGGGGCTGCGATGGCCCCTATTTCCTAATCCTTACCCATTTCTGTTTTTGAGGCCGGCAATTTAAAAGTGGAAGGGAGGAGGTAACCATACCGATGAGTGCCGTGAAAACCATTAGGAGAACGCATCTAATTCAAACGCTCTTTGTTTTCTTATTAATTTTTTCCATGTGAAAAGGTTTAATGAGAGAAGAAGAGTAGAAGAGGAGAGGAGTAAAGGCCGGCATGAGCACATGGAGGGAAATGGGGAGGGGAATGGGGAGAGAAGGACAAAGGGGAAGAGGGTAAGAGCAAGGATCAAGAGAAGAGGTGCTTTTCTTATTGACTTTCATTAATTCATACATTTATTTTTTTTACACATTCATCCTAACCACTAAACTTTCATGTAACCAATAAATGCAATCTAACCAAGCCAGTCAACTAACTAGCCCAACCAACCAACCCAACTAACCTGACTAACCTACCAAACCAACCAAACTATACACTGAGCCATCCAATCTAGCTAACCAGGCCAATTGGAACAACCAAGCCAAACGGTATTCTCGGTGTTCATCGCCCAGAGTGCTACCTTCTTCAGCACGCCTTTTCTGATTGGCTCCTGCTCCTATGCTTGGGCCTATCTCCTCTTTCATGCACACCACCCTAGGTAGGGTTGATAGACTGCCATTCCTCCTGTTGTCCGAGCTCAGGAGTGATCTGTCTTTAATCCCACCTCATCCTGTACTGCTCTAACTGTTCCAATAAGTAACAGTAGAGGTTAGTTAGTGGCTTTACTGAGTGATGCTGCACGTGTGCGTGCATGCGTGCGTGTGTGTGTGTGTGTTTGTGTGTGTCTGTGTGTGTGTGTCTGTGTTTTGTGTGTGCGTCTGTGTCTGTGTCTGTGTGTCTGTGTTTTGTGTGTGCATGCAGGTATGTCCGTGTTTGTAGTGTGAGGTTTTCCCTCATAGGAGAGTGGGTCATCCCAGACAGGAATAGTTATTTAATAACACCACAGTCTCTCTCAGGGTTGAGCAATGGGGCTGTATCCAACTGTGCTGTCTGGAGGCATTTCTGATGCTGGCAGAGCTATGGTGGGCCTGTGTCCTTATCCCCTCTAAGGACTGGGATTTAAATAAAAGAGCATCCTCCTTTTTCCTATTCTGAGTCTCCCCAGGGAGTGAATGCTTAGGGACCGGGGTGGAGAAAGCTTGAGTCAAATCTCATTCCATCCTGTGGGAATGGACCCCTTTCCTCCTGACTCCTTGGTTGATTTCCCCTGATAGCAGACAAGTGGCAAAATTCTGCTGTGCCACCTTTTTAGGGATGGCACTCCCACCCTGGAAAGAAGGCCTTTGAGGCTGAGTTCATCAAATCAAAGTGATGGCCTGCCAGGGCAGCTTCCTGTATAGTCAGATTCCATGTGTGCACCTCATTCCAGAAAATTCTACTTTGTTTTCTCTGTTCATTCCATGAGAAGTTACTAAAGCCATGGGATTTCTTTCATTTCCTGTTGAAGACAGTTTCGGAGCCATGGGTCCCTTAGAAGCAGAGTCTTTTCCTGATAAACAGTTTTCGATCTCAATATAAATCCATGGTAGTTAATTTTGTTCAGTGCAGCAAAGCATTTGCCGAGTGTCTCTTGCTGTTCAAGTGGTTTGAGGAGAGCAGTGTTGAAGAGGGATCCTGCCTTCAAGAGGCTGAGACCCCCATACACAGATGTTTGACAGGACTGAGGGGGTTCAACAAAGACAAGTAAAAAGAACATGACAGAAGGCTATTCAAAGTCTGGATCGTGTCAGGGTTAATGAAGCTGTGACATTTCTGAGTACTCATTATTAAACAGGCCCTATTGCTTTAGATGAATTTTAATCCTGGTGGTATTTAATCCTGGCAGCAACACTAGGAGAGCTACTGGACTCATTTTACAGGTGGAAAAATTCAAGGTACAGAATGACCTAACTGTGTGGATCTGTGGTAAGCAGCCTGTCTTAGTGCTAAGGCACCATGAACAAAAACATCTTGGAGAGTGAAAGGTTTATGGGCTCAGGCTTCCAGATCACAGTCCATCACTGAACGAGGTCAGGACAGGAACTCAAACAGGAACCTGGAGGCAGGAGCTGATGCAGAGGCCATGGGGGGGTGCTGCTTACTGACTTGCTCCCCATGGCTTGTTCAGCTGCTTTCTTACAGCATCCAGGACCAACAGCCCAGGGATGGCCCCACCCACAGTGGACTTGCCCCCTGACACCCGTTAGCCACCAATTAAGAAAGTGCCCCAATTCTGGTCTTACGGAGGCAGTTTCTTTTCAGTTAACGCCCCCTTCTCTCCAATGACTTTAGCCAGTGTCAAATTGACATTAAACCAGCCGACACGTCCTCACTGTGTCCTGCCCAGGCTAAGGAAGAAGGCTTCTGAGGAGCTGGCAGTGTAAGGGTTCCAGAGAGTAGGTGATTCCATGCTGAGGAGATGGCGTGAACAGAAGAAAGGGGCAGAGGGGTTGGCTAGGGTATTGGGTGTTTAGGACCAGGAGGAGAGGGGACTGGTGGGCCGGACAGATGACTTGAAAGCCGGGCTTTCTTTTCTAGGCAATAAAAAGAAATGAATTTCAAGTAGTTTGGGTGGCCTAGCGATTTCTTAAATCAATGATGGTTAATAATATAGGAATGTGGAGTACAATGTGGTGTTCTGACACATGTATAAATTGTGAAAATGATTAAATCAAATTAGTATTTTTGTCTCCTTAAACATTTAACATCTTTTGATTAGTGCATAATAATTGTATATATTTTGGTGTACAGTATGATATTTTGATGCACGTACTGAACAAATTGGGGTAACTAACATTTCCACCTCTTCATCCTTTGTGGGTGGAAACTTGAACCTCTTACCAGGTAGAGGCATGCTTTAGGAAGCTTAGTCTAGGGCAGTACTGAACAAAGTGACAGAGGGGCTGGGAGCTGGGTTTCCAGGAAGAAGAAACCTCGGGATGTGGACAACAAGAAAGGTTGAGAGCTGGAGGAGGGAGGCTGCAAGTATATACTGTGGTATGGATCAAGACGAAGAAGATGGGTGTTTCTGGACAGGGCTGCTTTGCTTCCATAGTTCAGGGAAGGCAGAACACAGATCCTGTGCCAAAGCTTGGGGAGAGAGGGTCATTAGGCGGCACCAGCATGGCTCTGGCTGGTGAAGTTCTTGGAGGGTTCACATTTCCAAGAGTGACTGATAAAGACGTCAAGGCCAGAATCTTGCAGCAGGAGACCCGCCTGCTTGGTTGGCATGGAGCAAGAGAAAGGAGCACAGAAGGAAGACTGGGGCGTCTGATCCAGCCCTGGTGGGGCAGAGATGGTCTCTAGGAGGCAGAGGCTGGTCGTTTGGGGAGGGTGGGATGTTGCTGAATCTGGTGGCAGGATGGAGTGGAGGGACTTATCAGTGGCTTCAGAGAGAGCACTCTGGGTAGAAGACGGCTGTGGGTAGAAGGTGGATTGCATGGCATTGAGGAGCAGGAGGGTAAGGACACCCAGTGATCCAGGATCCCTGCTCAAAGGGCCTTCATCAAGAAGAGAAGCCTATGGTGTGGGGTGGCAGTGGGAGGTTTTGGCAAATTAAAGAGTAGGGAGCTGGTTTTCAAATTAGGAAAGATGGGAGCATATTTGCAAACCAAGGCCTGTGTTGCAGCTGCAGAGAGCAGAAATACATCATCCTCAGAGCCTGGGGGAGTCTGGGTGTGTGCTAGGGTTGGGTCTGCTGGGAGTGGGGGTTGGGGGACAGTACCAACAACAGCCAATTCATTTTCTGCCATGTTCCACGATGGAAACTGATGTCTGTCATGACGGCCCCAGGCATTGCAAGTTCCCAAAGTGCCTTTTAAGTCCCCAGTGAAAGGGCTGATTCTGCTCAGCAGAGCTTGTGAGCTACTTGATTTCAATGGAGCAGGGATGGAAGATTCTCTGTAGATGCAAAGATGGGCACCCAAACTCTGGGCTTTGAAACCTATGTATCCTCTAGCCCCTCCTCCAGGCCACATACAAAAGCTGCATCCAAAAGGTGGTAGGCAGCAGCTGCGTACCCTCTCCACACACCCCGCCATGACAGAGTGTAAAAGTCAACACACCTGGGATACATTTGTGGGTGAATGGTATTGCCAAATTCCTTCCCAAGGGATGATATAAGCAATGTCTCCCCCTCCTCCTAAGGTCCCCATGAGAATTTGAGACATAATTCTACCAAACTTTACTTTGGGGAATGTCCTAGTTAGGGTTTTACTGCTGTGAACAGACATCATAACCAAGGTAACTCTTATAAGGACAACATTTAATTGGCGCTGGCTTACAGGTTCAGAGGTTCAGTCCATTATCATCAAGGCAGGAGCATGGCAGCATCCAGGCAGGCATGGTGCAGGAGGAGCCGAGGGTTCTACATCTGAAGGCTGCTAGTGGAAGACTGACTTCTGGGCAGCTAGAATGAGGGTCTCAAGCCCATGCCCACAGTGATGCACCTATTCCTAAAAGGCTACCCCCCCACCCCCAAATAGTGCCACTCCTGGGCTAAGCATTCAGATCCTGCCATTTCACTCCCTGGCCTCCATAGGCTTGTTCAAATACACGAGTCTATGTGGGCCATACCTAGCCATAGCATAATTAAAAACGTTCATTTAGTCCAACTTCCAAAGTCCCTGTCGTCTGTAGCAGTCTCAGCAATGTTAACAGTCCGGAGTTCAAAGTCTCTTCTGAGACCCATCCAATCACTTACCTGTAATCCCTGAATCAAAACAGGAAACCAGCTGGACAAACTCCAAACTCAGTATCTCCATGTCTGATGTCAAAGCAGTTTTCAGTTCTCCAACTCCTTTTTCATCTTTGTTGATGGCAACAAAGTTCTTTTGTAAGAGGGCAGAGATGAACTTCCCAAGATGGTGGAAGTTTGACTGGAGGACAGCACCCATGACAAGGGACTTGTTTCATGGGGAAGCGTTGCCTCCCTCTGCCATGAAGGTCAAAGGGAAAGGAGCCCCTTCACCTGAAAGGACTGAAGGTTGGGATGGGTGTTACTGTTTCCTTCTTTCCTGCAGTTCTTAGGGCTGACACATTGAGTTGCCCCACCTGGGCCTACGTGATTGTGGCCCTCTGTGAGATCCTCTCTGATGCTTCTGTAGGCAAGTGTGAAGGCTGATTGGGAGGAGCATTCTTTTTTATTTTTTTTCCTTTTTTCTTTTTTCTTTTTTTTCGGAGCTGGGGACTGAACTCAGGGCCTTGTGCTTGCTAGGCAAGCGCTCTACCACTGAGCTAAATCCCCAACCCCGGGAGGAGCATTCTTACAATATGGCTCCCTGTGGCCCCAGCATCACTTTGTTTAAATTCATTTGTTTAAATTCATCTCTCTCTCTCTCTCTCTCTCTCTCTCTCTCTCTCTCTCTCTCTCTCTCACCACTTAAAATTTCCTTTCAGTGAAAAGAAAGCAGACAACCGAGGGCCCTAAGAGCATCAGTGGTGGGAACCAGGCCAAGCATTCAGCCCCTACAAGAGATCTAGAGTCAAGGTTCAGTATTCCACACCCACCTGCATAGAGCATCGAAGGAGCTGCTGTGCAGAGGGCGCGTGACAGGTGTCCAGGAACCAGCCCTACTGCCAAGGAAATCTACCCACACCATAGGCCTCTACAGCCGCAGCCACCCCTGCGCCCCACCAAAGCTTCCCAATAGGTCTCAAGTCACTTTCTATCCTAGATGTGAGCAATTAGCCACCCTTAAAAGCTCTAGGAGGGAATGGAGAAAAGTTGAACATAACCCATTTTAGTTAAAAACAAAAGCATAGCTAGCTCATTTAATATTCAGCAGAGTCATTACAACTGCTCTCTTCTTCCTCTTTTGGAAGAAAATGACTCCAGAGGGAATGGGTCCTAAATGTGGGAGTCTGGGAGTACTTAGACAGGGATCCTGGCTTTACAGTGTCATCATATAAACGAAGCCACATAGAGTTCTCAGGGGAGTGATGCTGTTTTAGGAGAGGCAGGCTGAAGTACTTAGCCGTGGTGTGGCATGACCTCACAGCTTGCTTTCAAATGCTTCAACAAAACAACCTCCTACCCCTGAAAAGGAATGAGTGCATGTGTGTCTGCATGTGTGTGTTGATAGAAAAGATCGAATGTGACCTGTCACCCTAAGTGAAGGACACACGGATATGTGATGTCTTCTCTCATTTGACTTATGTTTTTTCAGTGGAGGAGGATTCAAAGCACAAGGAACAGGTAAGGAAAGTGAGTGGCGGATAGCATGTATCTTCTACCACTGAGGAAAGACCCTGAAAATGGGCGAGGTCATAGTGCTGTAAAATGTTGGAATCAGGGATGGTGATGGCTCAAATTGGTCTAGCCAAGAGATTGAGGGTGCATGCTGACACGACTGAGGATCAGGAGTGGGGCAGCTCCTTCGCTATACGGTGGTGACTGCTAGGAATCGTGGCTGTCACAGAACTGGTAGCTTGTAGCAGTTGCGTGGGCAGCACCTGCCTCTGGGTTGCTCTTTTGAGCACTGGAAAGCTGGCTTCTGTCCTTCCCCCACCAGGCACGTCACCTCCATTGACCCTGCAAGGCTCAGAACCCTCTTCTGACCCCCCTGGATGTTTTCTTCAAACCCTGACCCTTTGATTAGACCTACCTCATGAGGTTCAACGTGACATTTCCTACAGCAGACAGCGTGGCGTGGTTCTAGTTGCTTCAAAAGGATTATATTTATTCTGGAAAGGGCTCCAGATACCACTGGTTAAAGCGCTTCCTGCTGACTGTGTTATTGGGGCTATTTCTTGCCTTTATGATTCAGGGACTGTAGTCTCGTCTATGTCTCTGCATAGTGGGCTGCTTTGGATGGCAGAGGATGAAGGCTGAGAAGTGAGAACTTGGGGGTTTGAGAGATAGGTGTCTGTTTCATTAGATTCAGATCCTTAAAACCCAGTAAATGCAGAGTCTTTCAAGAGTGTCATTCTGCTATGACAGAAGTTTTTACTTTTGCTTAATTCTTTTTCTGAGACAGGGTCTCATTATGTAGCTCTGGCTGTCCTGGAACTCACTGTGTAGAACTCAGAGATCCTCCTGCCTCTGCCTTCCACCTGCTGGGATTAAAAGTTTGCACCAGCACACCAGGCCTTGGCAGAAGTTTTACTGTTGAGGTGAAAAGAGATTGTGTTGCTTACGCCATCCCCCCCTATCCACCCACCCACACTTCCTCAGAAACTCCCATGAAATCTGTTACCACCAAGGGATCCAGACGGGAAATGTAAAAGTCTGAAATCCCCATGTACTGACTTCTGGAGGCAGTTGTGTGCTCTCCAGCTTTGGGACTCAGAGAAAGTATCAGTCTGAGCCCCCACTTACCAGAACAACCTTGAATAGCTGATTCCTCTGCCACATCTTAATTTCTCAGTAAGCACTCCATCTGCCAGGCTCCCCACATGTGAACTGCCTGTGTTTAATAGCTGGGGACCTGCTTTAGAGACCAGGGAGCAGAGAGGGAGGGGATCCCCAGTTTGGACTCAGGAGTAGTCACACCTCATTTCTAGTGAAAATGGTTGCCAGGAGAGGCACAGGAGGCAGCTTGGCTCGCTTAGTGACACATCTAATTTTAGCCCAGAGTGAGCTGGTTCTAAGTCGGGGCTGGCTTACTCATGAAAATTCTGCAGCTCTCTGGTTTATGTGTATTAGGTAGTATGATGTTCAGTCTTACAAGGTTAATGAGCTTGGGACAACCTCTTCCCTTCCTTCTTCTAAGAAATATCCAGAAAACAGTTTGTCCTCTGTGCTTTAAGAGGTCAAAATTTCCTGGAGGTTCTTTTTCCATGATGGGCAGTGTTGGGTGGAAAAGGGAGTAACTGAAGGGCCCAGTTTTGGTTTCTCTGACCAAACTGGGGCAAGATAGAGGCTCCCCTGGGCCTGTGTGCCTACGGAGACCTCTGGTCATCCACCAGCTACGAGTGGTCATGGACCCTAGGGATTAAAGGAATAGAAAAATTAGGAAAAGATATCAGAGCCTGGCCTTGTGGGGAAGGCTCCAGCTACAATTCTACAATTCCAGCTACTTGAGAGACACAGTCAAGGTTTACTTGACTAAAGAATGATCAGTCAAGGCAATGTAGTAGACCCTACCTCAAGAAAGGGGTAAGAGTCGGGGTGGAAAGGGGGTTGGAGAAGTAACCCAGTGGCGAAGCTCTTGCTTAGCATGCCTAAGGCTCTGGTTTCAATCCTTATTACCACAAACAAATCCTGGACCCAGGTCACTTTCAGAGACAGATTCAGAATTCCTGGGCCAGAGACGTGCCCTGTTCGGGTGGTCTCTAGAATTCTTCCTTGTTGTTGTTTTTTATTTTCTTCCTTGATTGTTAAACCAGCTTTATACATGCTGGGTAAGTCTCTACCACTGAGCTTCATTCATGCTGGGTAGGTTCTTGACCACTGAGCTTCCCTTTCACGTTGTTTCAACGTTGAACATTTCATGGGTGTGGTTGTGTGTATGCGTGTGCTAGTGTGTACAAAAGCCTAAGGTCAACATTGGATGTCTTCCTCTTTTGCTCCCCACCTTATTTCTTGAGACAGGGTCTCACATTGGTCTAGGACTTGCCAATTTGCCTAGACTGACTGGCAGCGATCCCCCAGAATGTGCCCGGCTGCTTCTCTGGTGCTGGGATTACAGGCACAGGCTCTATGCCCAGCTTGGTATATGGCTGCTGGGGATTGAACTCAGCTCCTCATGGTTGTACAGCAAGTGTTTTACCGACTGAGAAAATCCCTTAGTCCCCTTTTTAATTCTATTTTTCACTGTTTAGTTAAACTCACTCTGTAGTCTTGGCATACCTTGAACTTGTGCTCCCCTGCCTGAGCCTACTGAGTGGTTGAGATTACAAATTTGCATCATTACGCCTAGCTGGGTGGACTTTTTAAAGAGAAGGAATTAAAAAATTTTCTTTTTTCACATTCTCTAAAATTAACAAATGGCCTGTATACATTTGAGGACCCTTTGTAAAGGAGGGCTCCTGGAGCTGCATGAACTTAATGGTAAAAGAGACTTTAGTTGAGTTATTATAATTTTTGGATGAAATTAATACCTTCCATATTGTTGAGATAAGTGGTCATCTTGAAGTAAAGGGCCCACATCTCAAGTGACAGGGCTTTGTGAAACATTTTACTGTATGGTTTCTCCTTCCTCTGTGTCACCATGGACCTATGTGTGGGAGACTGATTTGTAGAGGACAGCTGAAGCCTGAGCCTCAGTGTCTCCATTTGTGAAAATAAGGAATTAGTTTTGAGAGTTGCTCGCAGGTGCCTGGGAAAACAGACAGTGGCTGTCGCAAAGGCAAAGCTGGTGTTTAGAGCACCTAGACTGTCAGGGAGGGAGATCCGGGCCAGGGCAAATCATCTGAAAGCCACTTGGAGACGCAAGTGTCATTTAACAAGAATGACGTTGCTTTCTCATTTGTCTCTTTCTGAATGGTTGCTCCATCTCTGTGGCCCAGACAGTGCTGTTTCATACCTGCCCTTCCCAGATCTTTAATGATTTGATCAGCAGGGAATGGTTGGTGTGTTCAAAATGAAAGTACATCATCCTGGAAGTTGTTTTACACTGTCCTTTGGTTTACTCAACCAAACAGAACTAAGTAGATTGAATGTTTGATGGGGCCAGGGAAAGTTGACCTTTCTCCTTGGCATGGAACCCTTCCTTGGATGTATTTGTTGGCCTTCATTGTGCCAACAGTAAGGGTACGACGACTGCGACAGTAAGGGTAGGACGACTGCCCCAGTGTGGCTTCTACTCACAGCTAACAAACATCTCCACATAGCTTTCCAGCCACTGTGGAAACCCAGGCCACTTATGCAGTGCCTTCCTGGTGGCTTGTGAGAACCTTTTAGAACTTGGAGGATGACTTTAGTCTCCCTGTGGCAGGTCCAAGGTTGTGGAGACATCTTTGCTATCCCAGACTCTCATACCATTCTTGGAAGGCAAGTCTGGGAAGCTTTGTGCTAAGAAGTGCCATTTCCATCAAGTCTTCATGCCCCTGGGGAGGTGGAGAAGGAGGAGTGGAGTCCTCACTAGAAGTAGCATCAATGGTTGCATTGCCTGGCAGTGTAGGCCGGGCCCTGCTCACTTCTGGATTACCCCTGACTGCATGGGCCAGACTTCCCATCATTTCTTCAGTGTTCTTCTCCATCCAGCTTCATATGAGTGGGCTTGGCTGAACCTGGTAGCCCAAGTAGTGGGAGAGGGGCAGTGGCAAGACCATGATGCACGTAGTTCATGGACTGGCATCAGCGTGTTTTGTTTACTGTCCGTCTGAGTCAAAAGTTTGGATGCTTTGATGAATTTGGCCATAGTCCAGGGATGCAACCCATAGAGACGATTTTTTTCCCAAGAAGATGCTTATTCTTCTGGAGTGACATTACCTCTACACATTTTTAAACTTTTTCTTTTGGAAACAGACTCTTTCTATGTACCTCTGGCTGTCCTGAAACTTGCTATGTAGACTAGGCTGGCTTTGACCTCACAGAGATCTGCCTGTCTCTGTCTCCCATGTACTGGGATTGAGGTCATACACCAGCCTCCTTTTCTTATGCACTGCACTTCTGCCTTCTAGCATCAGTTACCCAGTGAAGCAGAACTCAGACACACTCAGAAACTCCAGTTCTGAACAAGAGTTAGCAGAACAAGGACCACAAAGCTTTGCTGAGTTATGGTCCCCAGAAGGAAGGGCAACCTGCCCTATGTGTTTTAAGTATTAATAAAATGCAACCAAGGCCTCTTCTTCTAGCATGGAATACTTGAAAATGAATGGACCAGAATGTCTATAGCCCAAGATTATGTGCCTGGCCTTGCCTGATCCTAGGATCTTGGGGAAAACACGGCATTCTCTCCTAACCCAATCCATTTCTTAAGGCAGTGGTTCTCAACCTGTGGATTACAACCCATTGGGGGGAGTTTAACATATCAGATATTTACATTATGATTCATAACAGCAAAATTACAATTATGAAGCGGCAACAAAAATGATTTTGTGGTTGGGAGTCACGGTAAGATGAGGAGCTGTATTAAAGGGTCACACAGCATTAGGAAGCTTGAGAACCACTGCTCTAAGGTATCCAGGCTCGACTCGGTTTGGAATGGCTTTCTAACTTTCTAGTCAAATGGTAAACTCCAAGAGCTTCAGGGCTCCCAGAGGGAGATTCATTCAATGCTAACTATGTAGAAACCATGAGCCAAAATGGAAAAATAGGGAGTACAATATGAGGGAAGGTCAAAGCTAGTACAGTTTTGTTTTGCAAACTGTGTGCCCTTGAAAGAACCCTCTGAACGTGAGACTAGGGTAAATTTCTTTGTTCTTGGAATGTTCCAGAATCCATCTTGACTCATGGAATAGATATACAGGAAGGAGAATTGTTGGACGTGATCTTGGATTTTGCCCGGGCTCTGCATACTTCTTGTCAAGGTTGTGTGCCAAAGCATCTCAGGAGGGACACATACGGAAAGAGAGTTAAGCTGAGCAATTATCACCCCAAGAACAATGGTTCAGGAGGCCGGGGTACAACGTGTATTCCGTCCAGCCAGATACTGGGCCGATGCATTTTCCAGGAGGATGCAGGGCCATGAGAGCCCCACCCCCAATCTGTCATCACCGGGTGATGCCTATCTTTGTCCAACCTTCGTCATCATGGACCCGGATGAGAGAGACCTGGGTATGCGGCCCAATTCCCAATTAGGGATTTTCACCACTTGCAGGAAGATCATTTATTTGGGTTGAATTGTTAAGGCAGATTGTTTTCGCAGTGTTCCAAGCAGAGAGCGTTCTTACAGGAAATACCAGACCAGCCAATTATAGTCAGGTTTTCCACATCCTCAAGAGGAAAGGAAAAAGATGGTGAGAGAAAAAGAGAAGGAGGAAGAGAAGGAGGAGGGGGAGAAGGAAGATGAGGAGGAAGAATAGGAGGGGGAGGAGGAGGAGGAGGAGGGGGAGGTGGAGGAGGAGGAGGAGGGGGAGGAGGAGGAGGAGGAGGAGGAGGAGGAGGAGGAGGAGGAGGAGGAGGAGGAGGAGGAGGAGGAGGAGGAGGAGGGAGGAAGAGGAGGAGGAGAAGGCTTTTCCTCCTGCTCTTCTGAAGGCTGACATTTGGGGAACTGGCAAGTAGCGTGTGAAGCGGAGACTTTGAAGTCCCCAAGCTACACATTGTGATGGTTAAAGCACACAGTGACTTCTTGATAACCTGAAGTCCTTCCCGAGACCTCATGTTCTCTGTGGCTTAAATTTAAAAACATCTGCTGATCATCTTGGTGGTGGAAGGAGGCAGAGGAAGCCCCTCCAGAGGCTTGGACGCCTCCCATCCGTCACCCTGGCCACCAGTGATGAGACGCTCAGGAACTCCCTTCCTCTCCTGAGCTCCTTAGTAACCCCAGCAGGTGGCTTCCCAGTGTGGTTTGCATCCAACTTCAGCACCGCACCCCCATTTTCCCATAGGGACTTCATCCGTGACTACATAGGAAGCCAGAGACATGGGGAACAGCAAGGTGAAAAGAAAAAGCAAAAGAACCTTTGCCCTGGAGAACCCAGAGGTTTTTAAACGCCTTTCGAATCAGCAGGTCTGAGGGTGGGACGCACAAAGGCAGCTGCTTCTCCACAGAGCAGTCTTTAAGAGCATGGTTCTGCTGGGGATGCAGGAAAAGGGCAGCACGCAGCTGCTCAGAGGGAACCTCTGAGGGGCCTGGGGCAGGTAGGATGTGTCTGCAGGGCTGTAGCCCAGGAGCACCATATGCTAGCATCCTTAGGGCACCTCAGAGACACCTCAGGTAAAATGGGGGTGGTGCAAGACTCGATTAGTGTGCAGCCAGTAGAGCCAGTCTTGTTTGGTGTGTGCAGTCCGTGACTGCTCTGCCAGATTCCTGTGTGGTTCTCGCCGACAGGGTCCCTGCCCTTGCTGCATGCCTCTAGTGCATGTCCTGTGGATGTGGACATGCTCCCAAGGCAGCGTTACACAGCATCCAGAAAGTCATCCCGTCATCCCGTGAGCTTGTCCAGAGCTCCCTTCTTTAGGAGTGTCTGTGGGTATTTGTTTTTATCAAGTGCCTTTTCAGTGTCGGTTATTTGTATTTTAAATCTCTCACATGTCAGTGTGAATTACATCATTACATTTTCTACCGTTAACGTCTTGCATCCTTACGAGGTCATCCTTTCCTCCTCACGGTCAGTGCAGTTGTCCAGTGCTTCATTTCATAGTTCACACCTACGTAGGCAAGTGTGAGTTTTCTGGAGGATGTTCTCGCGTCTTCCTTTGTCATCTTCTCAGCTAGGGCATGGCAGCTGCTGCGTGCGTGCGTGCGTGCGTGCGTGCGTGGGCTGTGCTCTTTACTTGATACAGCCACTCACTCAGTTTGTGCAGCCTTCTTTGAGGGGAGGTTTTTATCAGTAAGAAAACTGTTGCACAAAGAAGTGATTAACTGGCCTCCCCTGCGGAGTTTCAGGGGTACTCTCCTGAAACTCCTACCCAAGTGGGTCTGGGATCAGAAAGGCTACATTCAGGGAGGAAACCTGGGAGCGTTCTGTCCATCTGGCAGCACAGATCGCCAAGAACCAGGGCACCTATGTTGCTCAGGCTGCTCTTGAGTTCTGGCGTGAGTGCCTCTCTGCTCCCAGTTCCTGAGTGTGCATGCAGGCCACGGCACGAGCCACGCTGCCTGCTATGATTATAGTTTCAGATGTTTTTGCTCATTCTTGAGTCAATTTTGTGATTTTTTTCTTTTAAAATTAAATACTGTTTTGTGTGTGTAAGTGTGCGTGCTCGTACATGTGCTGTGGTGTGCATGCAAAGCTCCAGCAGCAGCTGTGTGCGATGGGTTCTCTCCTTCCGTCTTTTAAGTAGGCTCTGATCACCAGGCTTTACCTACGTGCCATCTGACTGGCCTAGTTTTGAGATCTTTCTAGAATAATTGTCCAATTTGGCTTGTTAGTTTTCAAATGCTTTGTTTTGACCTTGGTTATCTGCATCTTACGGAAGACATTCTGTTTAAACTGTTTTAACCCTTCCCTTGCCCTCTTAGTATTGTTGGTTACACCATCCTTCCTCCTTGTTCATTATGGTGAACCAGGCTAGCAGAACGAGGACCCCCAAAGGTGTGCCTCTGTTAGTCTCCTCAGGGAACCAGCTTTAGGGGTTGCTGTGCCACTCACTGCAAGTCCAGTACTTTTACTCCCCCTGCGTTTCTCTCATAGTGAACCCTGTTGCTTCAGGGCTTGGCTCTTTGCTGTAAACTTTCCACAATAACAGGTTCCTTATGACACTCACTCCCCGCTGTTAACCATGCAACGGCTTCCTAGAGTTGAGTTTTCTGTGTAACCAGTTTGAAATGCTTCTAACGGCTACTTTCATTTCTTTAGCATTACTAATGTCTTTTTTTGGAGGCCTGTAGAGGGGCTGTCTTTATTATTGGATTTCTAAAAAAAAAATTCTTTGCAGTCAGAAATATAGCTTGGAATATTTTGAAAATTCCAGCTTCCTTGTGTTCGGCTTTTGTAATTAAAGCTATATGGACATGCCAGGATTATGTATTGTTTAATAGCTGGCTGTGTTAAATCACACATTATTCTGACCTTCAAATATTTCTTAGTTGTTTTTTTCCCCGTTTGAGGTATTATTTGCTGAGAGTTGTTCTAAATCTTCCTACTATGCCTTTGCCCTTTGTTCTGTCAGAGTTTTGCTCCTATATTTTTGAGATTCATAGTAGGTACATTTCCCTTCTTCATTCTGTAATAAGTAGGTTTATCACTAATACTGTTTAATTCCAACGTCCAGAATAACATTTTGTCCCATGAGCTTTAGAACAGCATGTAAGAGGCGTGTTTCCCCCGTTCTGCTGTTAAGCTTTTGAATTTCTCTGGAAAGAACTCACAGGTGATAGTGCAATCTGACTGTCTCTTTTTAAGGATTAATTTATTTTCCTTTTCTGTGTATGGGGTGTTTCTCACATGTATTATGTATGTTTACCACATGCATTCAGTGATCGCAGAGGCCAGCAGAGGGCGTTGGATCCCCTGGAACTGGAGTTATGGATGGTTGTGGGCCACCATGTGGATGCTGGGACTTGAACCCTCTTGCAGAGCAGCCAGTGCTCTTATTCTGGAGCTCCCATTTGGAGCCATCTCTCCAGCCTGTGTCCTTCTTTTCACAGTAGGTTTAATCAGCTTGCCTTCCCTGGGCACTGACATAATAGCTTTTCTCTGTCTTGTTACATTGTATTTTTGTTACACTACATTTTCTTTATTTTTTTCTTCTTTTTCTTTTGTCATTATAAACCTTTAATACAGCCATGTAGCCACCATCTACGTAGTTCTAAAACACTTTCCTCCCTCAAGTAAGATCCTTTTTTCATTCCATAGACTGTACTTCTCAGTCCCCCAGCCTCTTAGCTCAAGATATCTGGCAAAGTGATATTTCACGCAAATAGGTTTGTGCGGGTGCCTGTCTGCTCCCTTTTAGGTTCAATGGCACTGTAGCACGTTCAGTATCCATTCCTTTATGTGGTTGATTAGTATTCTGTTGCTTTTCCGACTATCTGTCCTTGCGCTACTGTAAGTAATGCTGTGGACATTCTTGTGCGTGGTTTGTCCAGCCCCTGTCTTCAGTTCTTTGGCCTAGGACTACTGCTGTAGAGTCAGATGCTTAACCTAAACGTATCAAGGAACTGCCTGGCTGCTTTCTGGTGGCATGTTTGTTGGAGTTCCCCAGTGCTTCCCCTTTGGTTTGAAGATTACGTAGCAGTTCACTCTCCATAGCTACTTGTACATCTTTACCATGATTGGTCTGGCAGCTCAAGACTGATCAATCTGCCCCTCAGGCGGGAGAAGTTTTAGCTCGGTGACCACTTTCCCTGTCCCCGTCTCTTGTTTGCCGCTGTGTCTCCTTTGTTTTTACTGTTCCCAGTAGGTGTGGTCGTTACTACTTTTACTATTTTTTATCGCAGTTATCATTTAGTTTTCCTTAAATGCTTTCCAGTCTCTTACCATAGCTCTGTCTTCTTCCTGAAACAGGTCCTTCAGTAATTGCTCAGTGAAGGTCTGTGAGGATGAACTTGGGCCTTTTGCCTGGGGCTGTCTTTGGCTTTTCTTTAATAATTTTAGCCAGATTTTCCCATTCAGTGGTTGTTTTTTCTAATCACTCTGAAAGGTGTCTGCCTACCTTTATTGCTACCATTGAGAAGAAAGAAGTCTTTTGTTCAAGTTGTCTCTAAGCAATGTAGCTTTTCTCGAACATCTTTCTTGCTCTCTGGCATTCTGACCATCTCAGCACAATGCATCCAGATGTGTGTTTATGCTTACAATGTCTTAGCAATCTCCTTTTTAGTATTTTCTTTTCTCTCTTCCCTTTGGTGACTCCTTTTCAGGGGACATTGAACTCCAGTGCTTTTCTCCCCAGTGACCTCTCATCTTCTCTTTCTGGACTGAGTCACAGCTGGCACTGTCCACTAATAGCTCCTGACAGTCTCCTCGTTGGCTCCCATCTGCTGGTCAAGCTTACCAAGGTTTTTTTCCCCATAACATAAAAAAGTTCAAACTTGCAGTAAAACCAAAAGTATAGTAAATGACCACCTGTGTCCCCATCAGTCACCTAAATCCAGAAGTTGCTAAGCTCTGTGTGTCTTTTTTCTTATAATGTACATGTTTGTGTTTACATGCTGCTTTACTGATCTCAGTTTTACTGAGAATAAAAGTCGGTATCATGAAATTCAGCTCAATTTTTCTAAGCACAAGAACATTTTCTTCCCATCACAGGACCCTCAGGGAAGTTGACATTAAACCAATAATATTATCTGTAGCCTTTTTTGGAACCTGTAACTAACTCATTGGTGGGCACAGGAGAATGAGATATCTCTTTCTTTTTTCCATCCTTTTTATTAAAAATAGATTCTTTTCTCATACAGTTTATCCTGACTACAGTTACCCTTCCCTCTGCCCCTCCCTGTTTCTCCCCACCTTCCCTCCCATCCGGATCCATTTCTTTTCTGTCTCTCATTAGAAAAGAACAGGGTCCTAAGAGATTAACAACAGAAACATAATAAATAAACTGTAGTAAGATATGGCAAAACTATAGTATTGAAGTTGGACAAGACAAACTAACAGAAGGAAGAGAGCCGCAAGAGTGGGCATACGGATCAGACTCACTCCCACACTCAGGGGTCCCATCAAAACTCACTGAAGGCTGAGTCTGCAGTACACAGAGGACCCGTGTCAGCCCTGCGCTGTCTCAGTCCCTGAGAGCTCATAGGAGCTTTCATCCTTAAAGGGCCAAGTTCTCCTGGTGTCCTCCCTTCCCTCTGGCTCCTACAATCCTCTTCCTCCTCTTCCACTGGGCTCCCTGAGCTCTGAGGAGAGGGGTTTGGTGGAGACATCCCATTTAGAGCTGTGTTTCGAGGACTCTGCACAATGTCTGGCTGTGTACTTGTTCCCATCCGCTGACGAAGTAACTGTCTCTGATGATGGCTGAATAAGGCACTGATAAGGCTGTGAGGACAGTAGCAGAAGAATGGCATTAGGAGTCACTTATTGTTAGTGTTTTGTTTGTGTGTTTGTTTTTTAGAGCAATAGTCCTGTATTTGATTTCCCCTAGGTCTCTGGGCTATCCAGAGATCTTGGTTACCCCAGCAGTGTTTCAGGTATGGGTTCCATCTCATGGAGTGGGTGGGCCTTAAGCCAAGTCAGACACTGGTTGGCTGCTCCCCCTGCTTTGTGCCACCAATTGCCCTTGTGTATTTTGCAGACAGGACAGATTGTGGGTCGAAGGTTTTTTGGCTGGGTTAGTGTTTATATTTCTCTTTTGGTAGCCTGCAGAGTACCTTCCCATACCAGAGACACTAGGACCTAGGGGTGAAGGTTCAGTGTAGGCCCCGTCCTGACCTCTCTGTTCAGCGAGTTGTGTGGCTGTTGTCTTCAGCAATGGGCTCCTGCTGTCAGTTTGTGTAAGGAATCTTCAGTCTTGGCAGCAGCCTGGCTTGTTTGGGGATTTCAACAGGGCACCTTTGGCCACCCTCTCAGTGGCTCTTTCTATCTGCACAAGGATTCAGTTACTCAGGGCCTAAGCCCTGGTCCTGTACTCCTGAACACAGGACCCTGGCTCTTTGCTCCCCTTGTGGATGTGATAAGGCACAGAAGTGGAGTGCAGGTCATCTGGGTATGACAAAATGCATGTCAGTCATTGGCCCTTGATGCACGTCTCTGGGTTATCTCTACAGTGGCACTTGGAGAAAGCATTTTGAAGCCTTGATTTATCTTTTTGTCTTTGTTGTTTCTAGTAGTTTTCACTCAAAGGCAAGAACAGTCTTTTAAACTGACCTTTTAAACTGCACAGTGCTCATGCCGCAGAGGGGCACATGAAAGGAACAATAGCACATTCTCCACGTGTGAGGGAGCGGGCACACTCGAGGTCTCCTTTGGTGAGGAGATCTATGGGACATGGGCACAAAGGCTCTCAGCTTCTCCTTCGGCTGATGGATGGCTCTCTGGGTAGAAGTCCCATGACTGGGGAGAGGCCCTGCTGCTTCTGGCCCAGTGGACATACTGTCCCCACCCTCTCAAGAGCTACCAGGAACATTTGAGACTCTGTCATACCATTTCTAGGATGCCATAGAAATATCTGGCAAGAGCAGCATGTGCAAATTAAAGGAGTGAACGGAGTGGAGTGTTTGAAACCAGTGGCCTGGGTTCGAGTCCCTGGATTGGCAGTTCTAGATCATGTAGGCTTGTGCAAATCACCTAGTTTCTCTGAGGGTTATTGCATCATTTAACAGCCTCCGTGGAACACTGGCTAGTACTGGACATCCAGCACTCAGTGAGACAAGAGAATGCTGTGGTCCAGTTTCCCTCCTTGGTGCCCCAGTAAATCTTCCACTCTGTGGCTGAACAACATGAATGTATTGTCTCACAGTACATTCTGAAGGCTGAGATCTGAAATCAGGTTCACTGGACTACTGCCAAGGAGCTAGATCTCCCACTGCACTCTCCTACCTGCAAAGTGTGTCAGCCCACTGTCAGCTTTCACCACCGTATCTCTCCTGGATTAGGTCTCCTTGACTTGTGACACGTACACTGTTTCTACCTCCAGACCCAGGGTCACCCTCCTGTTGCAGATCCTTCATATTCTGATTTTTGCTGTAAGGTAATTCTGGCAGTTAGAATGTGGACATCTTTGTGGGCTACCCTGCCACACCATCTTGCCCTCTTGTTGCCTAGGAGACAGGCCTGATTTATGCTGGGATGTGGAAACATGCTTTAGGTGGAGGGCCCTGCAGTTGGGCTTTAGGGCAATGGGAATCTGTCAGAGTATTCAGGGTAAAGGGCAGCATGTGTGAGAAGGCGCATTGGCTCATCCCGACGTTCTCAGTACAGGGCAACACGGCCGGGGTGTGATGGCTCAGCTGCAGATGCCTCTGGGCGGAAGGTGGCAGGCCATGTAGAGCCTTGCAGAGCAGTGTTTGGAAGCCGGGCTTATATTTTACAAAGAAGTTAGGTGAGATGGCTGTTAGTATTGGAGTCCAGTTTGAGTTCAATTTCTGTGGTGCCTCTTGTTCGATGCAAGCCATGGAAAACTGCTGCACCTCTCTTGACACCGAGGGAAATAACTACTTCAAAAGGCAGTTTTGAGAGACAGACAGCCTTTGAGGTTTTCAAAGCACATAGTCTAGTGCCTGACATAATCCAAAGAGCCAGAGAGGGCTTTGTTGTTAATGCTGTAGGTTTCTTTTTCTTTTTTCTTTTTTTTGTAAACATGGAGTTGCTGTAGGTGATGGTGATGAGGGGGTAGCAGGGACCTTTAAGTAACTGTGTAGTGGGTGCAGTATCTTGTCAGTCTGTACACTATCATGGGAAGGACTGAGGACTGGCCACTCCAGGTGTCAGGACAGCATTAAGAGGCTGCTGAGATTCCATAAATAAGAGAGGAAGAAGCAACGACAAGTAGATTTAAGAGGGCCCTGGTGGCTTTGGAGTGCTTGAGGGATGTCCTTGCTGTACCTTTCTGAAATGCTTCACAGAATCCATCTTGGGCAAGTGCCTGGGCCTCATGTTCTTTGCCTGTTCCTGGGTTCCCTGTCTCTTCAATCAAAATGCCCAGTCCTCAGTCTTTGCTGTGGAACAGATGAACTGGGGAGAGTCTGAGGGAAGAGGCTTTTGATGGTGCAACTTACTTTTGCCTCATGGTTGAGGCGGGGAGCTCTGCATCTGCGGACCCCTCTTCCCAGCTTCCCAGAGCATCCTACCACCATACCCCACAAACCCCTGTGAAATCATGATGGCACAGGGCTCTGAGATTCTTTGGGTTTGAATAAAATAAAGTGGCTTTGCTGAGTGGAATGGGCACAGGGGGAGCAGCCTGCCTGGGAGGGAGTGTGACAGAACTCTGGAGCCTCAGAGAAAATGAGAGTCTCATGAAGCACAGGCACAGGGTCTGAGAACTGTGTGTCCCACACAGTCTTCACACACACCCTTCATACATCTTCAGGAGGAAGCCAGTTCAATGGAGGGTCCCGAGGCGAGACTATGATTGTTACTGCAGTCATATCTTACTGTGCAAAGGCGGTGGAGGAAAATATATTTCAATGCCATATTCAAAAGAACTGTCATTTTCAACATAGTGAGTGAGGTTTTGGAGGATGATGTAAGAGTGTTACTTTCAATGTGTTCTGTGTCCTTTGGTTCAGATTGATGGAGGAAAACAAATCTGAGCAGAGCTACTACATGGGCGGAGTCTTTCTGGAAGGCTCTGAATGCACACACATGAATAACGAGTCAGAGCCACAGGGCCACTTTCCTTCACATACATTGGTACATCCCAGAAGTCTCGTTTAAATGGCCACACATGGTATTTTACATGAAAGCTGGGAGAGAAGAAAGGAAGGAAGGAAGGAAGAAAGGAAGGAAGAAAGCTAGCTGACTTTGAATCCATGAGAGATGAGGCAGACACACTGATGATAAGGCTTGACCTTGGCTGTCCCCACAGTGTGTCGCAGCCATGTCCGTGAGCTCTGCTGGCACGCAGCCTGCTTAAGGCTGTCTCTGGGTATCACAGCCAGTGGTCCTTGTGGTCATCTGTATGGATTGCAGTCCTCTGGCAGTCGCTTCTTCTACACTGACATTTTTCTTTTTCTTTCAGGAAAAGTCAGTTGGTGTCTGACAGGACGGGTGATAAGCCAGACGCCCTGCAGCTGGGTAGGTGAGGCTCATCCGGCTGGGCTGCGTCTGCATATGTGACTCCCTCCGGGTGGGAGACTCCTCTCCGCGAACCTCAGGCGCTCTATTCCTTAGCATCTCCATCTACCGCCTGCCTTTCTTTTCTAAATAGTCCTTAAAAGAGGGATTGGAAGCTGGATGGTTGTGGCATATGCCTTTACTCCTGGGGCAGAGGCACACAGATCTCTGTGAGTTTGAGGCCATCCTGGTCTAGAGAGTGAGTTCTAGAATAGCCAGGGCTACTACACAGAGAGAAACCCTGTCCTCAAAAATAAAACAAAAACACAACAAGCAAACAAACATACAAAGAAGAGGGTTTGGTAATATAGGTGGATGGAGTCACACGTGCTTGCCACCCCAGCATCCAGGAGGCTACGGCAGGAGGATCCAAAGTTAGAGGGCAGCCTGGACCATATGGCTAGACCACGTCTCCCACAACAAGTCAAATCATCCAACCAAATAAACAAAGAATGGATTGTTTCCCCAAGCCAAACCAGACCAGCCAACAGAAACTAGGTTCTGCAGAACTGGATCTGTACTGCACAGCTGCAGGCACAGGAGCTCTTTGGGGCCATTTGGAATGTTTTTGGACAATAGTCCCAGGTCAAAATATGAGGTAGCTCTGCCTGGGGTGGCATGTCCACATCAAAGGTTTACAAGCATGATTGAGACACAGAATGCATGAAGAAGGGTGAGGGGCTCAGCTTCCTCACTCAGACCTGTGCCTCTCACACTGGCTGTACCGGTACCACTGCACTCTGAGAGCAAGACAGAACATTTATTTTCACTCTAGCTTTGAAACACTTTCTTTCTGTCTGCAATCCTTGTAGGTAGAGTCTGGTAGTCTCTCAAGTTAGGCATGAGAGGGTGGACCTGAGCACTCTTGAGTCTGCTCTCCTCCTGGATGCCAGCCCCTTTACCTGTTTGCCTTTGTTTGGCACATTAAAGCTATTCACTTACTTCACTTCTTTCTCCCTTTAAAGCATTTCTTTTTAAGCTGTAGGAGGAGAGCCATACTCTCAGAAGTGCCCGTGTTGGGCGTGCAGCTTTGATCTAGCTGAAAGTACAGGGCAGGCTCTGATCGTGGAGGCAGGCTTGTTTATGCTGCACAACACACTTCAGAGGTACCAGAGCCTCAGAAATCACCAGGAACCGCTGGTGGGGATGATGTGGCCCTGCCCAGGAAGGGCAGGCTCCTGTCTATGGCTGTGCAGAGTGAAGGATGGAGCCAAGAAGCCCTGGGATCCAAAGCCTCTGCCTGTGCAGCTCTTGAAGCTTTTCTGATGAAAGTGACTCATGTTTGGACACAAAGCAACATGGTGCTTGGCCTTCAGAAGCCCCTTTAGGAAGGAAGGCTTTTGGCAGTTCCCAGAGCATTTGAAGTACATGCACATGCTTTCTGGAAGGAGGGGCCCTCTCTGCTGCTGGCCTGGATGATGGTTTGGACAAGAAAAAGGAAAGATGAGAACAGAGTTAGGGAAGAGAAGCGCAGAGAGAGTTTGAGGGGCAGGAGATGTGGGGTACAGAAGAGGCAGCACATTCTGGGAGAGGACCAGCCGTCCTTTCTGTATCCTTTCTGTATCTGGGTTAGGAGCCTTTGAGGTCCCCTGCAGGCATAAGTGAGACTTTGCTGAAGGTAGACCGTCCTGAGTGGAGGACATCTTTTCTTGGAGGGCAGAATTGGATGGGACAAAAGAGACAGGTGTTCTCCCATAGAAATGTGTGAACTTCAAGAGATACAGGAGAGAGTTCTGTGATGGGCCCTGGAAGGCCTGTAACAGTGGCATTTAGGCTGGACTTTGAAGGATGGGCCTGGTCTCACTCAAGGAAGATATGAAGGAACTGCACAAGGAGAGGCAATTATGAGAGTGAGAGAGGCTTCACCGAGAGGAGCAGGGCCCAAGGGAAGTGGGCATCAGAATGGGGCTGGAACAGGCAGGCAGAGAGAATTCTGAGTGTTGTTCTAAGGTTTGGACCAAATCACCAGGTACCAAGAGTTGCTGAAGATTGGGGCTATGCATTGGGCTATATAGACTTAGTACAGGATGGGTTTCAATGTAGGAACCCCGGAAAGGAGCTGATGAACTCTCGAAAGAGGCAGGGCAGAGTGGGTGAGGCTCCGTTGTCCCTAGTCAGCCCTTGGAGTATTTCACAGCCTACTCACATGCCACCCTAACAGGCTGCTTCCCTGACCCCTCTCTGCCCCTGATCCTTTGCCCAGGTTCCTACTCCATTGTGTTTGAAGTGCTCCCTCTCTTTATCTGGGCTGGGATTTCTTGGAGAACCAAATGGTACCTCCATCAGTTCTGGGCCTCTCTGTCCCATACTGTCCCATCCCTTCCCATCTTTGTATATTAGCTATGGATGTTTAATAGAGCACTTCATAATACCAGGGCTCGTGATGCAGACCTGTAATTCCAGCTTCTTGGAAGTTTAGGCAAGAGGATTACCTTAGGTTCAAGGCCAGCCTGGGTTACAAAGTGTGTTCAAAGTCAGAGTGACCCTATCTCATAGCATCAGCACTGTGCCTCTTGGTCTCTTTGGATACCACTTGAAGGGAAATGTGGCTCTCTCTCTCTCTCTCTCTCTCTCTCTCTCTCTCTCTCTTTCTCTCTCTCTCTCTCTCTGTCTCTCTCTCTCTCTCTGTCTCTCTCCACCCACATGCCTTCTGCCCCCTCATTATTTCTTTTCCCCTCCAAAGGGTATATGAAATGGGAAAACAAACCCCTAGCTTCTGTTCAACCACACATATCATGGCCTTAAAAATAGCATTCTCAAACCACTGGCATTTGCACAGTTTGCTGTCTTGGCCAGCATGTCGTTCCTCTTTGCTTTGTTTTCCTTTGCATGGCGGTCTCGCCACATCTGGCCCTGAGGCTTGCTCTGTGGTCCTGAACCAGCTCCCTGTGCTAGGTCTGGTTCTCCCTGCAGAAGCCAAAGGAGGTTGCTTGCTCTTCAGCTCACCCCCATCCCATATGCGTTATGGGGTCCTGCTTCCTAGACACCTGTCCTCCATCCCAGACTCGGACCCTCCCCAACTCTCACCCAACATACCAACCAGAGTTCTCCAAATGAGCTTGAATACTGTCCTTTTAATCCCCCACCCCCACCCCCGGCTGACCCAAACAGTGCAAGGAGCCCTTTAGGGCTGGTAGGGCGACTTAGGGTGCTGTGCCCGGTAGGCTGGGGCCTCTGATGCCGGTGGTGGGATTAGCCACACATCTCTGCTCTTACCGTGTATTTTTACAAAGTCCTCCTGTCAGCGTGTTCTCTTCCTCTCTGCCCTGATTTCCCTTGAGCCCTCACTATCTAGGCATGAGCTGCATCTGTTCCGCACAGTGCGGTGCATTGCTTGGTATGCATGTGTCTATTTGCCATCTCGTTTGATTTCTTCCTTTTCCTACCCAGCACCACGTCTCTAAAATACATTCGCATTGCTGCCTGAACATCTGGTTTCCATTTCTGGTTATTTTTGTAAGGCTATTCAAACTAAGAAAGGTCTCATTTAAATCTGGCTTCTTACTTAAAGTTCAGCCTTAGTAAAATATTCTTTGACAGTTTCATACATGTACAGACGAATTTTAGTCATTTTTATCCCACTTGCCTTCCATCTCTCATCCCCCAGCCCTGCTGAAGCCCTTTCTAACAGCCCATACCCCCACTGTTTTGTCTTGTCTCTTTATTCAGTGGATGAGTTTCCCTGTGTGGTGGCTGGCCCTCCCCATGGGGTGAGGAGGTTGAGTGGGCAGCTGTCCTGGGCCCTGAGGTTACCCTCTGTGCCCACCCCCCAATGCTAGGCCCACCCTGGCAGTTTGTCTGGGGAGTATGCGCTCAGCCTCGCCAGCATGCCTACCCCAGGGTGCCTTCTCCTGGGGTCCTTTAGCACTCTAGTGTATGCTGTACAGAGAGGGCAGGATGGAGGGTCTTGCTGGCTGAGATGTCACAGGTTGCTGCTGACACTGCTGCACACTCTGCCAGGATTGCGTTCAGCCTCGATCATCCCAGCTGTGCGAGGATATACCCAAGATATGGAGTCCCTGCTGGGTGGGGATCTGGGAAGGCACGGTACCAGTTGGTTTACAATCAGCGTGGCTGGTGTCCTGCCACTTTCTCCCTGACCAACGTGGGGCAGGTACATTACTGCCTAGGCCTTACGCCATTTTAGTAAGTGGGAACAATAGTAATCAGCTCTCAAAAGGCCAAATTGGGGTTGGGTTGCTCAACTCAAATGTTTAATAAATACTAATGATGATCGTAAGAATTTACTATTGTTTGTACACTATCATGACTCCTCTAATGCTGACCTCTTGTTATGTGTCCCTGTGGTGACAGACTTGTGTCTCCTGCCTACCTTTTTAAAGATTGTGTCAGCGCTGGGCCTGTTTGGGCCTGGCTGGGCCTGGACCACTGGCTGTAGGCCCTAAGGTGTTTGCTTGATTCACTCTGTCCACCTGTGGCACAGTGAAGGTGGGATGGTGTCCAGGAGTGGGCCCCTCCTTGCTTTCTTTCCTGGTTGGGGAGCCCCGGGGCCTGACACAGAGGTTGGTTTCCAGGCTGAGGCACTTAGCCAAGGTTCTCCAAACTCCTCTGTGTGGTAGTGCTCTGAGTGACTCCCTGTTCTGTTTCCCTTGAGACACGCCATGGCCTTGTTTTCTTTCAGAGGATGTTGAAGATGAACTGATAAAGGAAGACATTGTCCTGTTCCCACCTCCGTCAATGCTCAAGCTTCTAACTGTGTCCAAGCCAATTGACCTCTCTCTGGCTAAGGTAGGTGTTGATTTGAAGGCTCAGGGAGTCTACATTGAACATATCTGATGCCGATGGCACAACTTTGACGCTTTTGACTCAGTGGTTCTGGTCACTGTGGAAGTGAGAACTTTGATGTGATGTGTAAGGAACCTGATCCTAGTGTCAGGAAGAAAACAGTCAAAAGCGTTAGTCCTGGCTGCTCCCCTGCCTCCTTGAGACAAAGGGGTGGGGATGGGGCTGTGTTTTCCTCTTCTAGATGCTGTAGGACCCTGCTCTCTGATGGCCCAGAGCTGCTTACCTGCAGCAGTGTGGCATTAGTGAGGTAGTTATCCTGTGAGACTGGCTGTGTGCCTGCACTAACTTCATGCACTAGGCTCCAGGCAGCTGCAGAGCTGGAAGGACAGGGAGGGCTGGCAGTTCTTCAGCATACCCAGGTATGAACGTGTGGTCTCCTGGATGGACCTATGGCGGCAGGACGCAGGTTCCCTGCCTTATGGCCTCCTTGGCAGAGATCTCTTGTTGTTCCTCAGGACCCTCAGTTGCTAGGGTGGCTTACCCCTCCTTTGGCTGGAGGCTCCTGCAGGATGGAGTGTTGTTCCTGCTATCCCACACCAGCACTTCAGCCAGGATCCAGAAGAAAATCTAGAAGCTTCTAGAGATGGAGCCAACTTCTTGTTCCATTTTCCTGTGTCTACTTAGCACGTTGATCATGATAAAGATTTTTCTAGAGTTTATTTCCCTTTCCCTTTTTTGTTCCCCTATGCTCTCTGTCCAGCTTTTGAAGCTACAGAACCACATGGAAGAGAACCCAAAGCCGGCCACCCATGTCTGTCCATCCATGGCTGCGGTCCTCTGCACAAGGCACTTCCACTTGGTGCTGGGCCCTTGGAGGCAGCCAGAGACTGCCCAGCAAGATGTCCCAAATCAATCAAAGGGAGTGGGTTTCACAGATGGGAGAGGACAGGGCTCCAGCTTTTGGGTTGGTGTTAAACACACCGGTGTCCCAAAACTGTCCCTATGGCTCAGAGGGTAGTAACAGAGTCTACCCAGAAGACGCCGGTCTGTAGTTTTCAGGCCATTGGAAATGTACCCCAAGCACATTCATGGTCGTATGTGGCACAAAAGAGGAACCGAGCCCTGATGGATGAATTCATTTATCCAGTGTGTTGTGAGCCACATTTGATGGCAGCATGTGGACTAGTGTTTCTTTCATAGAGATTCCTTGTACTAAAGAAAGAGGTGAAAGAGCTGATTGTAGTGGACAATGATCCAGGTCCACAGGGAGGACGCTGACCTTGAGAAGAGCCTCCAGGAAGGGCTGGAGATGAGCTTGCTGGTCCTAGTGCCTTCCTGAGGCCTCAGAGTACCCCTCCCCCCAACCCAGTGTAAAACTGCAACTGAAAACCGCAGACTCTCATGGGGTGTCAGAGAGTGGAATTGGAACTGCAAAGCTCTGCACAGAGGTATTCAGGTTAGGGCCTGTCAGTGTGTAGCATTGGTACCACTCTGGACAAAGGCACTCAGGCTAGTAGACATGGACTGCAAACTGAATGTCCTCTAAAACCTAGAGATGTTGAAGAACCGGAGGGATGGAGGCGTGACTGGGAGATGGTGAGGAAGCCCTGTGGGTGGTGGGGTTTTCCATAAGACTTGAGATCACTTATAGGTAGCCTCCTAGAGAGAATTTTTTTTTTTTAACAAAAGCTAGATAATATGCTTTTGACTTTGCTCAGGGCTATGGTCTCTGTTGCAATTACTCATATCTGTTGTGATGTAGAAGTAGCCAGAGACAAATATAAACAACACCCATTGTTGTGTGTGTGCTAGTAAAACTTTATTCACAAAGCCAAGTAGGTGCCAGATTTAGTTTATGGACTATAATTTGCAAACTTTGTGCTCTGAAACCTTGTTGCAAAGTTGAATCATTTGGGGCAGTTTAAAAATCTGATAATGGAACTAAAATCTGTTAAGGCAGAAAGCCATGGCTTTCATTCTTAACGTGTACACACACACACACACACACACACACACACACACACACACACACACACAAAAATAGCAAAAACCAAACAAACCTATGGATACCCAGCTCTCATCCACAGGAATGTGGTTGATTGATTGACCTGGCCTGTGGCCTACTCATCAGGATTATTTTTAAGTGTCCCCAGAGATAATTTTAATGTGAGGTCAGGTTGGAAACTTACAGTCTTTCCGATGGAGGATCTGAGGATCCCTGGTGAAGCCAAAGTTTTATATTTCAAGGCTTGTGTAAGGAAACTCTTGGCCCATGTTAGCATGGGCTGGTGTGCTTTACAGACGTTCCAGAGGTAAGACCCTTAAGGTCAGGTTTATCTTCCTCAAATATGAGAAGAATGGGCTTGCAAAATGGAGACCACTGCCAGAAAATACACTTCCTTCTAGAACCCAAGACCAACTCCTGCTGAGCCTGTGCTGCAAACCTTGTTATTGTTCATTTTATAAACAGCCAATAAAATGCTTTTCCCTCCCAGGAGATAAAGACCCTTCTGTTCGGCTCTACCTTTTGCTGCTTCAGTGAAGAATGGAAACTTCAGAACTTTTCCTTCAATGACATTGCCTCGTTAAAATACGGCATTGTGCAGAACAAGGCAAGTTGTCTGGGGATCTCCAGGGACCTTTCCTCTGGGTTATCTTGCACAAAGTGGGGACCTTAATTCACGTGGTGACCTCTGAGAGCATCTGTGGTATGATCTGGCCTACCACATAGTACAGGCAATTACCATGGGGCTCCTAGAGCGAGAAGAGCTCCCGTGATCCTTGCTGGGGACATTCTAATTAAGCTCACTTCCTGTGACCCTGGGATGTCACCAGGAGGGAGCAGAAGGTGGCCTTGAGCATGCTTGGATGCTTTGGAAACCTTCATAGTCCTAACTTTGGGAGGAGCTGGGGAATTCACAGGTAGAGCTGGAGAGGGTCGCTTTCAAAAATGGAGGCCAGAGTGTAAGAGCAGGGAGTTCAGTGCTACAAGAAATGCCAGGGTGTCGTGTGCAAAACAGGTGTTGGCAGAGCGTGCAGTGGTGATTACAGCCACAGTGGGTGAGGAAGCTTTGCACCTGTCCTGGCCATCTCAGCAGGATAGTCTCAAGAAGGCCTGGAGACGTCCCACTCTGTGGCTAGAGGCTGCAGGACAGCTCCGTTCAACACATTCCTTGGGCATGGAACCTTCCCTGCTTCTGTTGTTGGAGAAAGGGCTAATACTATCAGATTCTGCCTTCCTCTGTGGTATGGCCAGGCGGTCAGGCTGAGCTTCTCTTCTCCACAACTACAAGGGTGCACTGGCCATCCTCGGACATGGTGGGGGTCGTCTGAGTGATAGAAAACCCATGGTCATGTCTCTAGCGTCACACCTGACTTTGTAAATAGTCACTTCTTCCTTGGAGCAGGGTGAGGCCTAGGAGTCTACACATAGACAGGTCGCCTTGCTGAAGGCCCTCATGACTGGGACTGGAGGCTGTTGGATGGAAAGGACAACTTCTTGGGGCCATTTTCACTGCTAGTGACATGTGTCTTTCTCTGCAGGGTGGTCCCTGTGGGGTTCTGGCAGCTGTTCAAGGCTGTGTGCTTCAGAAACTCCTGTTTGAAGGAGATAACAGAATCAACTCTAATCTGTAAGTCAGTGTTCATCTTCCCTTCCCAAAGCTTCTTTAGAGGGTCCAGAATAAATAAGCAAGCCTGGCTGTTCCCTGATATTTCCCATCATCCCCAGAATGTTAAGAAGGGCAAGGGTGAAGGCAGCTAGGAGCAGGGCTCCTGCTGGCCTGGTTAAATGGACATGGTACTTTTGGCTCTAGGAGCAGGCAAGGATGATGAGTCACATTTTGCTCCACATGGCAAGTGACCAAAGACAGCTTTGCAAATGTACTGCCTCCTCAGACCCCTTGCACACCCACATGCACCTGCTGACCCTCTGGCTAGGCCAAGGCTTCCTCCCTCCCTGCTTATCTTTTCTCTGTCAACAGCCAAAACTGCACGTTCCAGCCAACCCCACTGTGCGTGACTTTGCTCCAAGCTGTGACCATATACCTTCTGTTTCACACACAAAGTGTTTGTACCTAGACACTCCTGTTCATCTGCACATAGTCAGCACTCAGGACATCTCTGGGCAATGAGAGAAGCCAGTGCTTGCTTTCCTTCCCCCCAGCAGAGGTGCCAACCAAGGAGGCTTGAGATTTGCAATTGATTTCTGGTGAGGCCAGCACTTTCTCTGCTGTCCAGAAGCACTTGACACTCCTGATGTGATATTACCTGCAGAATCAGGGACCCCAGCAAGTCTTAGCAGGGCCCTGGCCTGTTTCCCTTCTTAGCTTGAAGCATAAATCATAAGGCTGTGACAGTGGTACCCTTCCCTTCATGGCTGCTGGAACTGAACAGGAGAGCCAGACAAAGAGACAGGTGGTGATGGGGTCATGTACGTTGCCAAGGGTGGGAGAGCAGGCTTCCTGCAAGGACATTTGAATCTTACTGACATCTGCAGAAGGAAGGAAGCTCCTCATTCCCCTCCACACATATCCATATCATAACTTTTGTTCCTTTAAGTTTTCCTGCCTCTCTTTGGATACCCTCAAATTCTTTCCCTGTGTGCCCAAGCGGTTTATCTACTGGTCCCTCTCAACACTCTGTGAGTGAAGGCCTTCCCTGACCCCATGCCCTGCCTTTAATTACTCTACCACTCACTGTGTTCTCTCATTCAGTGGTGCAGTTAGGTGTCTATATCTGCCCCCTTCCTAGAACACACACCCCATGAGAACAGGGACTTTCCTGAGCTGCCTGGTCCACAGGCTGGCTCCCGGGATCCCGCACAGTGCTTGGTCCACAGGCTGAGAGGCCCTTAGGATTTTTGTTGAATGAGTGCATGAACAATGAATGAGTTGTTCAGACAAACAGGGAGGGGAAGCAGAATGGTATTCCTGTAAAGAGAACAAGATGTGCAAAGGCCCTAGGGCAGGGAGAAGAACAGAGGTTGCCTGAGGCGGCCAGGGATGGAGTAAGGCCAGGCCTCCAGACGGGCCTCTGGACTCTTGGGAGTACTGGCAGCTTTGAGTAAGCCATGACCATGGCCCTTGTGAGTGATGTCTCATGACTCATGTCAGCCCAAAGCTCCTTCAGGGCCTCTTTGGATCCCTAGACTCACACATAGATAGTTTCCCAGTTGTCAGGATGCAGTGTTGAAGTTGCTTGCAGAATGAGATGCTGCCTGGGACCTAACCATCTTAGTTTCTTATAGTCCACAGGAGAAGGAAGCCAGAGTTTTGAAGGCAGGGGGTCCACCAGGTTGGAGTTCAGGGTGACTCTGGGTCAAAGGAAACCCTACCAAGTGGTGGAAAGTGAACTCTCTCTCTCTCTCTCTCTCTTTTTTTTTTTTTGGTTCTTTTTTTTTTTTCGAGCTGGGACTGAACCCAGGGCCTTGCGCTTCCTAGGCAAGCGCTCTACACTGTGCTAAATCCCCAACCCCGTGAACTCTCTTCTACCCCCAATTGTGGCCTGTCATTGCTTAGCGTGCATCAAGCGTTGTCTAGGCCTACTCTATGCACTTACCTGCCCTGCTGTGGAGGAGCAGAAAGAAATGTGGCCTCAGCCTAGAGCTCCTGTGTGCTGGGACCCAGAGAGAGAAACAACAACCCAGAGGGCAGGCCTGCTGTATTTGTATGTGGGGCCCGGGGGCTGAGGGCACACGTTGGGGAAGAGGATGGAAGTCGCTATCAGAGTTTATGTGACGTGATGATTGTGTCCTGTGTGGGAGCTGTAGTGCTGGGGGCTTCTGTTGTATGGGGGAAGGTTGTGTTGTATGTGGGGCAGTTTATATTTTTGCAATCCTGCCTGTGGGTTGCATTTCATAAGAGAAGCTGTGTTGTGTATACGTGTGAGTTGTATTATGTACATGTTGTATTACACTGAGGGCATTGTGCTGGGTGGAGATTACAGTTGTATGGGAGTCGTATAACATAGAAAAGTTGCATTGTATCTAGGATCGTATATGCATGAATTTTGTTTTATGGGATAATTGTGCTGTTTGGAGGACATGTTATGTGTGTGGTTGTGTTGGATGTGAGGGTTGTGCTATCTGTGAGCTGTGCTGTGGGTTATTTGAGGGTTGTATTGTGAGGCTTGTGCTGTGTATGGATTGTGTGGTGTGAGGGTTGGATTGCGTGTAGCGTGCATTATGTGTTGAAGTGTGGTGTTGGTGGTATTTGATAGGTTGCGTTACTTGAGCAGGCTGTGTTTTTAGGAGGTTGTGTTATGTCCGTGGGTTATATTCTGTTTGGGGTAGGTGATGTTACGTATGTGGGTTATGTTGTGTTCTCAGAGTAGCTTATGCTGTATGTAGTTTGTATTGTGTGAGTGTGTGATGCTGCGTATGTAGTAGGATCTGTCGGTGGAAGATGATAGAGCTTTCTCTGGGCCTGGTAGCTCTGGCTGCTGCTCATTATCCCTCTGTATCCCACACCCCCATGGTCCACAGGCTGGGTGCAGGGGATGTTCCTTCTTACTCAGTGAGAGGGTAGAGGAACATTTGGTTCAGCTCTGTGAAGTCCAAGGAAACAGAGAGAGAAATGGAGGAGGGGTGAGCTGTAAGAGTCCCTAAGACCCTCCCAGATGACCAGCATGGGCTGTTCCTGGTCAGAGGGCTATAGGTAAGGCAACCAATGCACTCTGCAGTCTCCCACCAAAGAAGTGGTGCCTGCTGCCTTAGGCAGACAGTTGAGGAAGGGAAGGAGAACCATGGGGACACAGCTTAGGCCAATGCTGATACAAGCACAGGCAAGCAAGTGGCTGTTCTGGGACAGGAGGAAAGGAGGAGCACCATGGGCAGCTTGTGCCTCTGCCTTGCTAGTGTTCTGTGGGTTGAAGGCTACAGTAGGTATCCTTGTCCAGTGGGTGCAGTTTCCCCTCGGGAGGGGAGAGCCTGCGCGAGGGCTGATGCTGCAGAGAACACAGCAGCTGGCCAGGACCTGTGTTCCTGGAGGAGGAGAGAGCTTCACATCTCCGAGTTAGCAAAGTTAGTAAACTCCTTCTCTGGTTGCACTTCTTGAAAAAATGCAGAGACTTTTTAAAAACCCTCCAGGACCATGCGAGTGAGTAGGCCCATTGAACTCAGCCCATTCCAGTACAGATGGAGAAACTGAGACCCACAGATGGATAGATGCTAGCTCATGGTCACAGTTAGTAGCATTGCTAAGCCAAGACCGGACTGTGACATCTTGCCTGTCATAACATGTTGTTGCACTCTAGAAGCTGTGGGGACCAGAGATGGCAGGAGGAGCTGAGGCTGTTGGAGTTTGAAACAGCTGATGGATGCTCCAGTACCTGCTAGGCTCTCTGTTTACAATGCACTCTCAACAGAGCTTCCCTTGCCCTGCTTTCGTAAGACTAGTACTACGCTGCATTTAGTGTGTGTGTGTGTGTGTGTGTGTGTGTGTGTGTGTGTGTGTGTGTGTGTGTTTGCACGCATGTACGTGGTGCAGTTAAGTCTGTTTTAGATGGTCCTGGGCTGTGCATGCTAGGTCCCTTTTCATTCTAATATCGCCCAGCTTGAAAGACTAAGTTAGGGTGGGGACAAAGACAAGCTCCTCCTTTGACCTTTGACCTTGGGATGGTGATGCATCTCAGCGTACTCTGGCAGCCCAAGGATGTTCCACGTGGGCACAGTGGGGCTAAAGGATCCAGAGAAAGGAACAAAGTTCTAAGAGAGCAGAGCTGAGGGTGGGTAGCCCTTTCAGGGAAGCCAGGCAGAATAAATGCCTCTTGGCAAGGCCGTGTGTTTTCTGTATGGCTGTCTGGCCTCATTACGACTCAGCCCATCAGACTGGCAGCTGCCTTGTCTCAGTCAGTTCGACAAAGCCAGGCAGCAGGATATGGTGTTTTTCCACTGGACAGGAGGAGCTGTGCTGCTTGGCTCATCCCCTCCATAGGCCCCAAGAGAGCCCTGGGGCTGGAAAGGCCTTTAGAGGCTGGCAGGAATGAGAAGCCGGGATCCGGAATGTTGGCCTTGCACGGTACTTCCCTTCTGAAGTCGTGAGACTTGAGGTACAGAGAAGGAACACTTTACTCTGGATCTCCAGATACAGGGTCCCTATGGCACCCCATCCATCCACCTTCTGCCCTCCCTCAGAGGAGCAGAAATGGGGGAACCACAACCTGCACTCACTGCTGGCTTTATCCAGAAATTTGTATAGGCTTGGTTCACATGGGTACATCTGCAGAGAAACGTGCAAATCCTCTATAGATAATTAAGGCAGAAGCGACTCTTCTCTGAAACACCTGGACAGGCACAGAGTAGGCAGCTTCCCACCCAGCCTCCCATAAGCACTTCAGCCTACACGTCTGGAGGAATTAGCCCCTTGAAGAAAACTTCTGGTGTAAAAGCCTGGCTGGGGGCCAGATTCCTGGTGGGGACGTGACTCGTGTGTCTGCTGTCTAGGCCACAGGTTCTTCTCTGTCACCAAGGGGTCCCCCGCTAAGCTGCTGCTCAGATAATGGTGATGCTCAAGTCCTGGATATGTAGGCAGGTGACCCATCTTTTTGTTGTCACCTTTAGGATGAGTGCATGTCTGCAAGCATGCGTGCGTGTGTAGGTGGGTGCAACACAGAGAGCCCTGACAGCTCTGGGTAAACTAAGCAACAGAACAGCAAGACTGGGGAGGGGTGAGGCCCTGTCATCTGGGGGTCAGACACTGACCCCAGACCTCTTGATGGCCGGTCACTACATTCTCCATGATCCTCTGTTCTATCCGGAAAATGAGAGCTCAAGAAGTCATGCCCTCGTAAGTGGAGAAGGCCAGGCCAAGGTGGGGAGCTGCAGATGCTGCTAACTGAAAGCTGACACAGCGAGGACTGTAGAAACAGGCCAGCTCAGAGAGGCAATGCTGCAGGCAGTGCCAGCGGGACCAGGGAAGGACTGGCCCAGGAGGCAGGTCCTAAAGCCATGGTTAGTTAGCCCCACCATCCCATCTCGCCTTTCCTCTTGCCTCCCCGTGACTTAGTCCTTCATTTCAAAGAGGATGCTATAGTGCTGAACTCATTGGCTGTTGAATAGTTTCACATATGGAGCGCTTATCATCAGTGCCTGGCATGATGGAGGCTGGAGAGATCGCTCAGTGGTTAAGAGTACCAGAGGACCCAGATTCAATCCCCAGCACCCACATGACAGGTTACAACTGTCTATAACCAGGAGATCTGACACCCTCATGTATACATAAATGCAGGCAAAACACCAATGCACATGAAAAAAACAACCCTCAAATGTCACCGCTTCCAAACAGGATTGCTTGCTTCTGTCCTTCCCTTGGAGTGTTCAGAGGGGGTCCCTTTGGCTCCTGGCCTGTAGCTTTCTCAGCCATAGATGTACCAGGCAGTGTGCTCTGTTCAAACCAGCCTTACACACCCCCTATCAATTGAGAGTTTACTCTGGGAAGAGGCCCCACCTCAGACATCCTGGTGAATGTGTACTGTGGGACCAGAGGTGATCTAGGAGAGAATAAAACCCACGGTGGGAGGGGAGCTGCTGTAACTATTCAGTGGAGCACAGGTAAGATAGGCAGTCATGAGATGCAGGGCATACAACATGGAAACCATAGCTGTTGCCTGGAGAGCCATGACACCTGTTTGCAGTTTCTGAATCCAATGAGTAAATGTCCAACCCATCTCAGCCACCCAGGTTTCTTTGTCCCTAGCGTGGCCTCTCCTGAAACTCAGAAAAAAATTTTCAATGTTATTTTCCTAGCAAGTGCTGACCGACCTGGGTTGGTGCTCCTAACAGCTTAGGCCATCCGGTTTGGCGATGATTTGATCCCTATTTCCTGTGAGGACTATGGCAGGCTTCCTGAGTCTGGGGAGGCATCAGGCGGTCACTGGCTTATTCCAGGCTGAGCTTCATTGCTCGTCTCGCTGCCTCTGCAGCCTTACCAATGCCAGCAGCTTCACGTGAGTAGGTGTCAGGTGAACCGGTCTGTGGATGTGGTCCATGTGGTGACAGTTGTGTTGGAATCAGTGACTGAAAACTCGCCACGCGTCAGGGACCAGGCTCATGTGAAGTGTCTGGTTCAGACTCCCAACACTCAGGGAAGTTCAGAGTCATTTTCATTTCTCAATGGGGAAACGGAGGCATCACTGTGTCTTGTCAACGTTTTATTTTAAAGTGTGTTCTAATTTTAAGTTACAGCCTGGCTGTGGATGCATGGTTCTGTGTCCTGCCATGATAGCTAGTCACTCGTGTCCTGGTTCCTCTCCTCTTGCTGTAGCAGTGTGGAGGGGGAAGATCCCGGCACCCTCCTCGGCACACATCTCAGTATGCAGGGCAGGCATTTTTTTGGTGAGCGAAAGCCTGGAGTTCTCCTGTATGCATTACTTTGCCCTACCCCTAGCAGGTCTTCCTCTTGTTGGTTAGGGAGAGATTCAAGTCAGCCTCTGCAAGAATGTAGGGGAGATCCACAGAGCACAGAGGAAAGCCAAGGAGCACAACCCAAATGGGCCCTGGAAGTGTCGAGTGGAAAGAAGCGGCTATATTTGGCCACTGCCTTCCTCCCTCTTATTCTTGCCTGCCCCAGGAACCTCTTAGTCACCATTTTTATTGCAGAATGGCTCAACAGCTTCAGATGTGGTACCGGGCTGAGCTTCCCAGAGCTACCCTGTGCCTACATGTTGCTGCTCTGTGTCCTGCCATGCTCTCTGACCTTCTTCGCCTGTGCCTCTCCTCCCCATCCCAGAGGTCCATCCTCGTGGCCTTTTCTCTAGGAAGTCTCTGCCCGCCCCACCTTGTCCTATGCTTTCCATGAAGCTCACAGCTTCTCACAGGGTTCACAAGCACCTGGAGCTCAGAGGTCTGAGGAGGTGCAGTCCCCATCACAGAAAGGCCACTGCTGCACATCACACACTTGTTTCAGTTGTCAGCATGGTAGTTCTCCTACGGCCTCCCCAGGGACCTGGCTCCTGGTCGCTTGTGTTCTCATCTGTCCGCAGCTGATGGGACTGGCCAAGGCAAGAGCAGGATAATGCCTCACACCTGCATGTTGCGGCAGTGCTACCAGAATATTCTTGGCTCTGTCAGATGAGAAATCTGATAGTTAAATGCTCAAATGTAAAAAAACCTCTGAGGACCCCTTTGCTCCAGTGGGCAATACTCCTGTCCCCAACCTCAACGCCCTCCTCAAGGTTCCTTCTATGCCTCATCTGTAGAGCCTTCAGACCCGAAACTTAGCTAGGGAGTCCCAGCCTACAAGGAAAGAGGAGCCATGTGTGGACGAGCCAGCTAGCATGTCCCATAGGGTTGGCCTCTGTTGCACTGTGTCTTCATAAACCTAAACACGTTCCCTTTCTCATCAGCCAGCTGCAGCCCTCAGATGCCCAGAGGACTCGCTGCCTTGCCCTGGCCATTGCAGACATCCTGTGGCGAGCTGGAGGCAAAGAGCAAGCCGTGGTTGCACTGTAAGTGGTTCTGGGGGCCATGTCCCACTTAATCCCCAACTTGTCCTGGCCTAGCAGAGGCTGCCCTTGGTCTGTATGCTGGGCAGCTGGGCTCTGCTGAGGTCCAAACTCCAGGCTCATGTGCTTCTACCTGCTTGCCATGCAGGATTTGGAGAAAGCCTGTGACTCAGTTCCCCTTAGTGTTTCCCTGATTCTGGGGCCACAGGCTGACTCAGCAGTGACATCACCAATGTGTACCATCATCCAAGACCCCAAAGCCTAGTTCTGCCTGTGTCACCAGAACCTCATTACGGTGAGGATGAGATAGAGAGGTGAGCGACCCAGGCTGTTACCTGAATCTGTTACCATGAGCACCATCAGCTCATTCCAGACACCTCCATCCCACCCTGCAGGTCTACAGGTGGTCTTCTGGACCTTCAGCCTCACTTCTAGGGTGGAATCATCGCTGCCCAGCTCTCTGGCTAAGCTTTGGTGAAGGAAGTGGTTTGGGATCAGTTTGGTGCCTTTAGCATAGTGCTTAAGAAAAGGGGCTCTGTCCGGCAGGCTCTCAAAGCCGTTGCTTGTTAGATGTGTAGCCTTGGGACCTGACCTCACCTCCCTATGCCTCATTTGTTGACTTTGGTTAGAAAATGGGGTGATAATAATGATGACTTAGTGGTTGTGAGAACTAAATGAGTAGTATAAATAAATGATACGTATTAGATATAATAACATTATCAGTATGAATCATTTATCAATGTAAATAGACGGTGGATGATAGATGTGATGTGCTTCCGGCAGTATCTGGGCTTCACATCAGTTGTGGGTTGGGTTGTCGGTTACTGCTGCCTGCCTCTGGTATCCTCTGCCAGGTAACTAATTAACCGTGGCTCCTGTCTGTGTGGTAGCTCTAAGGGCAGAGGGGACAAAAGCTCATGGGACAGAAGCCCAGAGAAGAAAGATGATGTGTCCCAGGCCACATAGAAGCTGGTGGCAAGTGGGTCCACACCCAAATCCTACTGTTAGTCAGGGCTGCCCTGGGCTATACCCCCATTTTTGTTGCTGGGGGAGTCTCCATGGGTGGGGAGGTTTCTAAGAGGATGGCCCTGGATGAAGACAGTGGCGGGCCAGCAGTCCTTCCTCTGCAGAAGTGTTTGCCAACTGTAAGGGAGAGTCAGGCCTCCTCCTGCCAGACATAGGCGTGGTTGTTCTAAGCTCACCCACCACTCTCTTTTTCCATGCCCTGGACTTGTGGGTGAGTTCATAGCAGGAAAAATGAGAAGCCCTTGGCACTCTGACTTCTCTGGAGCTGTCAGTCCTGTCCTATTTATTTCATGGCACATGTGGTCTTACTGGCTGGAGGGCGAGACTTCCTCTGGTAGAGGACTTATGCACCTTCTTTTCCTTTTTAGGGCTTCAGGAACACCGCACTTCAGTCCAACAGGGAAATACAAAGCAGACGGAGTCTTAGAAACAGTACGGCTTTCTGGAAAACTATCGCGCCACCTTTGGCTTTGTTTGGGGACTATCTCCTTTCATATAAGTAAATCCTCCCCCAGCTGGGGCTGGCTGGCCATCCCTGCAGCCCAGGCCCCCAGAATCCTGCCCTTTGGGGGTGGGGGAGAGCTGAGTGGCTTTGCAGTTTGGCTTGTCAGAGCTGGCTCAGTGGCTGAGAGGCCCAGTGTGTCCCCTCATCACCCACTGTGTGCATAGGTATTGAGGTGCCCTCGGTACCCCGTGTGCAGTGTTCCTTGCTGCACTGATCTTCTGCCCCTCCCAAATCTTTAGTGTCTGTTCTCGAATTCATGTGGATGGGAGAGGCACTGGAATGTAGAAGGTGGGGGAGGGGGAGTTGATAGTATGGAGCATCAGGCATAGGCCCAGCATAAGTGCAAGTTAGGGAAGAAATAGGAAAGATACCTTGTATTATTGAAAACGCAGACACAGTAAAGATATTCAAAACCTGATCCGCCTTCACTATTTGTTTTAGACAGTTTGTTTCCCCAGCCATAGGCACATGTGACCCTGGAACCCTCATTTAGGACCTTGCTTGATTAAATGTTTTCTGGAAATGTGTTTTTTCCTGACTTGCTTGAGAACAGCTTGTTGGGTTTTGACCTGGCTTGGCCGTGGTGACATGGAGAAGTGATTCTTCCCTGCCTCTCCTATTCCTTGTTCTAGCCTCCACACAGGAAGCTTGATCCCTGAGCACCATGTCAGGGCAGTACGGGGACTTTGCAGGAGGACTAACCCATAACTCACCCAGCAGTGCTGGACAGTCCAGAATCACTCAGAAAATTCCATGCACTTTTTTTTTTCTTTTTTTTTTAGTAAAGCCAGAGCCTGACCCGGCATGGGGCATGGTCCCTGGGGACATATAGCTCACTCTGTGTATGTTTCTTCACAGCTCACACTGTATAGTTTGACCAGCTCTGAGGACCTGGTGACTTTTCTCCAGCAGAGCGTTCATCAGGTATGACTAGCCATTTCTTTGGTGACGTGAACATTGCTAAACGTCCCAATTTCTTTATGAAGAAGGCGTTAGATGGAGTAGGGCTCTGGTCATCTCCACCATGGGGTTGGCAAAGAAACTGAGCAGAATGTGCTGATGTAGGTTGGAGACTTGTGGGTGTGGCAGGAGACACAGTTTCCATGCCATCCTTGAAGGCTGATAGTGGATCACAAGGCCTAGGGAGCTGTAGCAACTGGGCTTCATCTGGGATTAGAAGCCAAGTTGAGGCTTGGCTTTCTAGGGCTTTCCCTCTACTGAAGTAATAAGCAGCACTTTGGAAGATTGGACTCTGATCAACAGAGAGAGTCGTAGGGCAAGCTAAGAGGTGACAAGAAAGCAGCTCTCTCAGTGCGGCTGTAGGAGACCCTGCTTGGCCCAGGACCTCACCAGTGCCCTGGAGAGGTGGGCTGAACTGTGCAGGACCCTACAGTACCGGTTTGCTCAAGGAGGTTGCACTTCCCTGCTGGTTCTGAGGTTGGCTCGTAGCCTATGGCCAGGTCGGCCAGGGGAAAACCTAGGGCTTTGTAGTCTCCAGTGGGATAAGGCTCTATGCGGGTATGTGGAGGAGATGTCTTACATTCTAGGGGCAAAGGACTTGGCTCTCGGAGTAGTTGGCCTGACTTTGGATCTGAGCGGCTGTGAGGCTCTTTGTACCTAAGTCACCTCACCTGTCATGCCTGGATAACAGCCAGGCCTGCTTCACAGATTGTACACGAGGCTTAGTTTCGTGGTATGGGCGTATAAAGAAGGAAGTCCTTTTTGGAGTATACCTGCTCCACGAGGGTCAGGAAACGCTCTGGGGGGTTCGTGTAGCGAGCCTAGGGAGGGAGAATTGGCTGGAGGGGGGAACCGACCTGAAGTCCTTACTGTGTGATGCCCCTTCTCAGCACTTTCCCTTGAAGATCCTGAGGGTCTTAAGCCCAGCCCCAGAAGCGTCCTGACCCTGACAGCACCAGATGTTCCCTGGAAAGGAGACCACACTGAGACTAATGGAAGACAGGCGTGGTCATGGGGCACTGGCCCCACTGAAGCCCGTTAGTCCTAGAGCTGCTGCTTCCCATTCTGGGGCAGCCCAGGAGAGCTGGGGCCTGCCTGTATAGTCATCTTGGTTAGGCAGAGGGGTTGACATGCACAGAGGGTCCTAGAATAGCTGTCTGTCATTTGCCCTGCCCCATCTCTAGTTCTATTTTTTTTGTTTTTAAACTGGGAAAAACCCTACAGGGCATCTGCAGGGCGTGTGGCAGTTTCCTACCATTGCCGAGAGCAATGAGAAGGCTTGAAGCCTAGGGTACCTGCTGGGCTTACTGCTGGTTGCATGTGGCCTTGACCTTGGAAAATCCCTTTTTAACCCCCATCTAGAAATGGAAGCTGGAGCAGTTGAATCGCTTCTAGATCAGTGAAGACTCTTGAGCTCCTATGGGAAAATGCTTTCTACATGAAGTACAGGCATTCTGAGCGAGTAGAACCAGGGCTACTTGTTGAATGGAGGTGTCAGAGGGCACAGCAGTGTGCTGGAGCGATGCCCATGCAAAGTTCTTCCCTTAGGCAGATGGAATATGGAGCTGCCCTAGCCATGGAAGGAAAGGAATTGAGGACCAAGGAGTAGCCATGGTGCAGTCAAGAAAAGGCTTTGGGGCCAGGTCACTGTCTCTGTGTTGGTGGCCCTTGGCACCAAGGCCTTTGTGCCCTTGCCTGCAAGTGAGGTCTTGTGCCTCAGCCTGTGCCCTGGGTTTCCCATGAAGCTTGTACATGACAGAAACCTGAGGAAGTTCAGGGAGAAGGGCCTGCTGTCATGTGAGGGTCCTCAGTTTAACCTTCAGGCTCTAGGTATGCCTCTCCCTAGCTTTGGTTCCTCGGGGTGGCTGGTCTAGCCAATACCTGCCCCCGTTCCTCTGGAAACAGTCTCCCGCCCCCCACAGCTTAATTTCTGTTTTTGCTGGAAGCAGTTGAGCTGCCTCAGCACTGAACACACCAAATCCATTTTTCATGGGCCGTGCTTAAGAGAGGCTCCTCGTGCCAGGCTTGGAAACGTAGACTGCCTCTGCCCAAAGTAAGCAACCTCCATGCTGCTTTCATTGCTGCTCACTTGAGAGGTGTCTGTGGCCCCAAGCCAGTATGGGAGGCTTCCGTCCAGCTGGACAAGGTATCCCATTGGAATGCCTTGGTGGGCTCATGTCTTTCCAGGGCCGGAGCTGTGCTGGGAGAATGGTTCCTTCTTCCTAAGTGACACCAGACATTGTTCCCACCCCTAGCCACAGTTTCCGGCCCAGGTTACCTTTCATACCATCTTGATGCCCTGAGGCCTCCCATGTCTTGGCAGCTTGAATTTGATGAGATAATTTTAATAAATATTTTTTTGAAAGCAAGATGGAATATTGGTACCATTCAGCTGTGTCTTAAGAGGGCAAAAATGGCCAAGTTGGGTTGGGTTTTCTACTCCCTGGGGGCCCAAAGCAAGCACTGTCTTAGGTATCCTAAAGACTGGGACCATGCCACACTGCACAGTCCAGCTTCCCACTGTGCGTGGTGAGTTCAGCTTCAGTGGCCTGGTTCACAGCTATCCCATAGCCCCACAGGGTGATAGGCATCTCGGGCTTGGCCAGGGAGACAGATCCTAAAGCCGAGGCTTCCCCTAGACAGAGTGAGGCCCTAGCAGAAGGGGAGACAGAGGTAGAGCTTGGTGAGTCCCTAAAGCAACTAAGGTGGTATTAAAGCCACACACAGGAGCTACCATCCCCAGGCATGGGTCACCTGAGGGGACACAGTAGAATTACTCTACAGCTGTTCCCAGGAGTTGACTTTGAGAATGTGCACCATAAATAAGCTGAGAAGTGTGCAAGACAGAGTCTTAGTTATCATCGTTTTTCATTGGAGAAGCCACAGCACCAAGTGTCTGGTTTGAGGTCACAGGTTTTAGAGGAGGCTGATTCATTTAATTTGAGGCTCATTTTTGTCACCACAGTAAGAGCTGAGATGGTTCATAAAATGAGGGGTGTTTTCAGGGTTCTCTGGGCTCCCTAGGCCTCCCTCTGGACCTTTTCACTCGCTTTCCTTGCCCTAAACATGGTTACACCTCTTAAACATCACATGTCCGGGAAGCCCTGTCTGAGCCTCTCTTCCACATTCAGCTTCCCATGAGGCCTCCCGTGTGTTTTCAGAGGAGCTTGCCACCCTGTTCTGGCGGAGCCCCTCACCGCACTGTGTAAGTCCCTTTTCTTTCTGAGTCACCCCCACCAAGCAGACACACCAGCTGCTTCTCAGGTAGCCCGTTTGTACAGATCAGCCTCTTGTTTATTTCTGAAAGAGGGTCTCTACAGCCCAGGTCGGCCTCACATCCATTCATTGCCCACAGTGGGCCCGAGTCTTCGTTTCTTTCATCCTGCCAGTTCGGAGATCCCAGAAGCCACTCCTGTGCCTAGAGGAACATGCTCTTGGTACAGGAACTTCCCTCACTGTTATGTTTTTATGATCAGTTAACTGCCTGTTTGAATTACAGGGTCAAAACAAAGACTGCACTTTAAAGGAAAGATAATTTTATTAGAACCTTGAAGTGTAATAGTTTCCGAACTGGAATACTATATTTGATTCTGAGTGTCTTGGTGGCCAAGGAAAAAATGAAAATGTACTCGGTTACATCATTCTTGTCAAAATAGCCTTTTCTCCTTTTAGCTTTAAGTCCAAAAATTATTGTTGACATACAAGGAGCAGTATTATAACTGCGTCTTCACACACAGTTCACCGTGCCCAAAGTGCAATGAGCAAAACTTCATACTGGCTTGGTGCTGGGAGTGTTGACGCTTCATTTCTGTAGTCTATTGTGTTAGTTAGGGATTCTGTAGATTTGATAAAGCACCATGACCAACAACAATTTGGGGAGGAAAGGGTTTATTCCCGTTCACAGCTCTCAGGTCATACTCTCTCACTGAGGGAAGTCAGGGCAGGGGCTGAAGCAGAGGCCAGGGAGGAATGCTGCTTACTGGCTTGCTCCCCCTGGCTTGTTCATCTTGCTTTTTTATTTTATTTTAAAATATTTTTTAGTTTTTACCTTCCCCCCTTTTTCTGAAAATACATTCTTTCTCGTATAACATATTCGGATTATAGTTTTCCCTCCTCTCTACTCCTCCTAACTCCTCCCACCTCCCCTCCTATTTAGAGTCACTCCCTCTCTGTCTCTCATTAGAACAGAACAAGCTTCTAGGAGAGAATAATAAAATAGATTATCAATCATCAGTCAAGACAATGCCCCAGACTTACCTACAGGCAATCTGGTGGCAGCATGTTCTCAATTGAGCATTTTCTTACCAGGTAACTCTAGCTTGTATCAGGTTGCCAAAACCCAAATTAAACCATAGTATTCCAGAACCAGTAGGGAAGCCAGCAGGCCCTGTGCAGAACCATAGTGTATCAGAGCTTCTGTGGGTGTCAGTCAGGCCCTGTTGTAAGTGCTTGACAACCTGCTGCAAGCAGAGACCAACAACTTTGTATTTTACAGCGAAGAAAAGGGGATAGGGACCAGGAAGTTCAGAAGCATCTCTCTGACATGTGACAGGCTCAGAGTGGCAGAGCCACAGGGCCAGGCAGGGGTGACTGAGATACAATGAGACCAGATGCAGCATCAGCAACATTTTAATACCAGACAAATCAAACCCAAGATTACCAGCTAATCAAAATTGGGTATTTAAAAACCCTTTTAAAATAGTGAATTTGTAACAAAAGTGAGTACTCCCTGGCTCTCAGTGAATGCCAGCCCTGTTCTTCATCTGCTTGTACTTGCTGACCACACAGCTTAGTTCTTCTGTATAAGTGTTGTGCCAAGCAAGCACCCTAAGGCCTCCAGTGTGTTACCCAGGAGCTGGGTGGTCTCATTCTCTGACAGAGGGTAGTAGCAGCAGAGCTCAGCTCCCTTAGGTCAGGGTTAGAGGTGACAGTGGTCCCAGAATGCAATGTGTCACCACTGTTGCTTCTGACTTTGGTGCCTCTGGGTCATACATGGGTTTTATGGTGGTATTTCTGTCACCCAGGCTTTAGGGCTCAGTTGTGTGTTCCTCTGTCCTTTAGAAGGCCTGTCTAGGAAGAGGTGAATAACATGCTCTCTATGGCTACTCACTAACTTTTGTGGCTGGGCTGGAAGCTGTGAAGCCATGATCCTGTGCTCTGGGTCTTGTGCCCTCACAAGTGGCTTGAGGTGGAGATGTATATTTGACGGGCCCCTTTTCCTTCTTTCTCAGTTTGAAGCGGGACCCTACGGTTGCATCCTGCTCACCTTGTCTGCCATCTTGTCCAGATCCCTAGAGCTGTGAGTATCTGCCCTCACCCAGGCAGGGTCTGTCCCTCTTGTTCCCTGGGCAGCACTTGATGAAGCTACAAGGAGGGAAAGCCGGCTGGTGTGGAGACGAGTAGTCCAGTCTATACGTACACATCTTCCTGGGGTGCCTTCTCTGTGGCCTTCCCATATGCAGGGGATGGCCACGGATGGCAGGGGATGGCCACGGGTGGCAGGAAGACCTCCTCCCTCCCTTAAAGAGCTCGCAGGCAGCTGCGGTGCCGCAGACTTGAGCACTCAGTGGGATTCTCCTGATATGTGTGCAGGGATGGATAATGGAGGCAAAGGCCTGGGCATGGCCATTAGGGAAGATTAATAGCACATGAATTTTTTGTGAAGTACAATCGATTGATTCTCCATTCCTTCCAAGCATAGGTTTAGAGTATGGAGCTCTGGGGAAGGGAGTATTGTTAGGGGTACCTGGTGAGGGAGATTTGGGAAATAGTTCTTAGCAGGTTTGGGGAAAGGGCTGAGCTTGGGTTGCCTGGACATAAAGAGCATTTGTTCCCCTGTAGATGTGAGCTGTGCTGGTGGCCCAGTGCTCTCTCCTGGGCCTCTGCTGTGGCTGGGAGGAGGTGCTGGGCTTTGCAGCCTCGTGCACTGGCCCTCCTGCTGCTCGCTGATGCTGACCTTATTAAAGCAGGGCGTGCACAGCACTTTCTAATGGCATTTTACTTCTAATCCCACCATAATGATATGATTCATTCCCAGTGTGGACTCACGTGCATGGGGACCTTAAGCCTCTCTGACTTCTCCCAGGCTTGGCTTGCTAATCCTTGGATGCTGGGAGGGTTGGAGGGGGGAGCTTTCATCCTCACTGAGGGGAACTGTGCTCCTGGGGACCAGGCCTGGTAGTTCTAACTTCAGCGTCTCCAGCTGTGCAGCAGCTTCTGGCCCAGGTGCAGGTTGCCTTGTCTAAGGGTGTGGTGACGGCTGCTCTCATTGGAGCACCTGAAGTGGGCACCCTGACCACATGCTAGCTCCTCAGTGTAACCCCCAACCCCGGAAGGGACTCAGGGCACCACATCTAAGCGATCCTCTCACTGGGCAGAGATGGAGAGCTGCTGCCCCTTCTCCCTGACCCATCTGACCTGGCCAGGCAGATCAAGGGCTGTCTCTATCCAGGCTGTCATTTGTGGGAATTCGTCAGTGTGGGGATAGCATTAAAGTCCTGACAGTGAGTGTACACACACACACACACACACACACACACACACACACACACACACACGGACACATTGACACCAATTCACAGATAAGTACACACAAGTGTCTGTAGCATGGACACAGAAGTACAGTCCATCTGACTCCAGAGCCTGTAGGTAGCTTTCTTGAGCCCCATAAGCAAGTGCCTTGAGGTTCCTAAGGCATGATAGTCTACGTTAGGCCTCTTCCTTCCCAAGGAGCTGAAAAGGGACCTGCTGTGGGCTGGGTTTTATCTCACAACATCGGTCTCTCCTCACCTTCCCTTAGAGGTCAAAGTAGAGGGCAGGCCCACGTACAGTGAGAACAGTAGCAGCTGGGTATCTTATGCAGCTTCAGTGTGCCCAACCCTTTGCCTTGACAGTCATACTGGAGAACATGGAGTCTGTACCCTGCTCTGAGGGAATCCGCTATGGTCACTGTGGCTCTAGGAGGTGAATGGTTTACCTAGGCTACGCGTCAAGGCAAGCTGGAAGCCAGCTATGTAGCAGGCTGGCCCCACACAGCTTTTTTGCTTTGCTGTATACAGAGGTGAATTCTGATGATGGACAGACTTGGAATGAGGCCTGATTGCTTCTCTGTGCTGGAGTTTCTTCTCCTAAGAACTGGGGATTCCTGGGCCTCTCATCCCTCGTTGTTTGCCCCATCTTTCCTCCATAGGAAACCCCTGGATCACAGGTAGGGCAAGGTCATCTTTGCTCGAATGCTCCCATTTTGGGCAACCCTCTGGGAGCATGAAGATGGCCACATGCTAGCCTCCAGTAGGTCCTTCCTTCAATCTTGTCTTGATGCCTATGAGGCCTTCTCAGTATACATGGCCTCAGCATGTCCAGGTCTTCACAGTGCCCATCCTTGGCATGTACTTCCCTGCCATATCTAAGCACCATGGAACCTGATATGGGCCTGGTAGGAGGACCTATCCCAGGCCTGGGATGTCCAGTGCGAAGTGAACCTGAGGTCCTCTGAGCCATTCAAGTACCGTGAAGCCTGCAGACTGAAGGCTTCACTGGGAACCAGGGCAGATCTGGGTACCCTGGGTGGCCTCTGCAAATACTCCCAGAAGGCTGCTTGAGGTGGGAACATCCCAGCAGAACTAACCTTGCTTGCACCACCTGTGATCCAGGGGCTTCCTTCAGAAGAAAGATGGGTAGCAGTGAGGAGAGGAGCGGCCTGAGCAGTTCCCGTGTTGCTCAATTCTGAGGTGGTGTTGGAATGACCACAAACCTCGGCTCCAGCTGGCAGTTATGCTCCACTGGGCCTACCAACGTCCCATCTACTACCTTGGGGTCAGCAGCCCTTCGAGGCCTTTCTTCATAGACATCTGGACACAGAAGTACAGATGTCAACCAGCTCAGGTGCCAGGTGGCCTATGGCAAAACCATGAATGCAAGCCGTTTACACCTTCACGGTAGATCAAGGGCACTTAGATCGACTGACACTCAGCAGGTACTTGGCTGGCCAGTGGGTCTACAATGCTTTTTCACTACCTGACCAGGGCTGATGAACCTAAATCTAACTTATTCTTCAAAAAAAAAATCTATTTCTGAAAAAGAAAGAGAAGAAAGCCATTTCAAAGCTCACTGTGTGAAGCAGGTGCAATCAGGTGGCAGGGAGTGTGGCGGGGGAGGGGGAGTCCCCTTCCTGCCCCTCAGCATCTGGCAGACTCTTCCTTGTTCCCAGTTCTGCTTAAAAATGTCGGGAGCAGATGATGGCCGTGGGCCTTCCTGCTCTGGGTTCCGAGTCAGCTTTGGAGAATCCTTTGATGCTCTTTCTGGATGGTCTGTTACCACTTTGAGTGGTAGTTGGGAACAGGTCCTAGGAGACTAGAGTTTTTAATATCAAATGCTGCTTAGCCATGAGAGTGCTGGGTTGGGACGACCTCCCTAGTTCATCCCAAATACTGTGTGTGTGTGTGTGTGTGTGTGTGTGTGTGTGTGTGTGTGTGTGTGTGTGTGTGTTGTTTTTATATGTATGTGCATACATGTATGCCTGTGTCTCTGTGTGTGTGTGTGTGTGTTTGTATATCTGCATGCATGCATCTGTCTATATCTGTTTGTGTGCATGTGTGTGTGTCTGTCTGTGTTTGTCTGTATGCATATGTGCGTGCATCTCTCTCTCTCTCTCTCTGTGTGTGTGGTGTGTATATGTTTCTCTCTGTGTGTCTTTCTGTGTGTCTCTGTGTGTGTGTCTGTGGGTATGGGTCTCTCTCTCTTTCTCTCTCTCTCTCTCTCTCTCTCTCTGTGTGTGTGTGTGTGTAATGTAGTGTTTGGGGGGGGAGAGAGGGAGAGAAGAGAGAGAGAGAGAGAGAGAGAGAGAGAGAGAGAGAGAGAGGTGGGGGGGAGTGTTGGGTGGGCACTGAGGTGGATATTGGTGTTCTGAGACTGTGCAGAGGATAGCATGATGCCATGTGATGTGAATGAGTGACAGAAGGGGCACTCTCTCCCCTCCATGGTGGGGTTCTCTCCAGCCCAGAGGCTGCTCTTATATCACCCAGAGGTCACTTGTGAGCCAGAGTGGAGCTAGGGTGCATGCTGTGGGCAGATGCAAGCCCAGCATACCCAGGCCAGCTGCTCCCAGGAGCAGACAGAAGCAGGCCTTTGAGCTTTGCTTCCCAGGGAGGACAGAGCTAGTGTAGATTGTTTCTCTGCAACCTGATTTCAAGCTGTGCATATTCTTTCTTAAGATCTGCAGTTGCTTACGGTAAAGCCTGTGTTACATTTCATGCTCTCATGACTTCTAGACACTGGGCCGTGTGTCTAGAGATTTCCCTAGGGAGTTCGTGCAAGGGATGCTCAGAGCCCCGCGGTCAGGGCACTGCCCAAGTAAGGCTTGGGTGACCCAGGGCTAGGGGTGGGAAGGGGAAGGGGTGCTATGGGAAGCACAGCCTGGCTCATAGTGAGGCAGTGCCCATCAGGGGCAAGAAGTCATGCCAGCAGCCTGAAAAGAAGTTTTATCCAGTGACCATCAGTACTCGTTACCGTGGAAATTCCAAAACCACAATGCTGGGCCGCACAGCCAGGCATTGAAGGCCAGGGCCTCACTACACTGCATCTTACCATATGACTCTTGCTCTCAAAACTCTTGAGATTAGAAACAACAGTGCCAGCAGGATATTTTCTTTGAGAAAACATCCCTGAAGTGAGAGTCAGCCATGGTCGCTGGCAAGAAGGCAAGTGATGGAACATCAGTCTGGCCATAGGCAACAGAAGCCAAAGATTAATTCATTCATGTAAAGTATGGCGGGAGGAGAAGGACATCCGGGATAAATGCTGTCTCTGGGACTTGGATCCTCTGCATCTTCACCCCTCTCTTATCTCCCAGCTGTGTTCCCAAGAACCAGACTTCCTGCAGTTTGCCCCCTGCTAGGTATCAGGTTCCTAGGCATTGTGTGGCTAGCCCTGGCTGTACCCAACACAGAATGTGTGAAACTTGGGGTGCCTCCAGGAGGACAGTTCAAACCCAAAGGTTTACTCTACTGCCCAGCGATAGGATGTTTTGGTTTCAGTCAGGAAGTAGAGGCATGGGGAGCATAGCAGAGCAGGAGAGCCAAGGTCAGTTTGGGGATGGCCTCACAGGCTCTTCTGAGAAACAGATAAATTCAAGCACAAAGCTAGACAAGTTGCAGACTCCCAGAGGGGAGATGGGAGGCCTGAGACATGTGCAGTGAGGCTAAGACCTAGGAAGCTCTTGTTGGGAACCTGCTGTCCCTACACATGCGTGGCTTTGGTCATGATGAAGTGTGCACAATGCTTGGCAGGCAGCATCCGGAGAGTTTCTAAATGTTCTCAGCCCTGGATAATGAGAAGTAACAGCTACCCAGACCAGGAGCCCCAATGCCTGGGCTTTCATCTCCACAGACAGCTACAGGCTCCATGTTGTCAGACAGATCTCCAGTCCTCTCCTACCTGGGACTGCTCCACAATGTGCAAGGCTGTCCAGGATGGAGAAGGGCCCTTGCATTGAACCCTTAGGCTGCAGCTGGGAGATGACAAGAAGTCCCTCAGTGAGTTCCAACAGTACTTCCCATGTGAGGAGACCATACTAACATTTCCAGCTAAACCAAAGTCAAGTATGGAAGGGAAGCCCCATGTCTTAGCAAATGCCTCACCCAGACTCCCACATATGAGTCATTCTTCATTTACCACCCTGTAAGTGTATGGCCAGGGCCTTCCATATCCCCTTAGGGAATGCGTCCTAGTCAGGGTTCTGTTGCTGCTATGAAACACTACGACCAAAACGCGAGTTCAAGTTGGGGAGGAAAGGGTTTATTGGGCTTACATTTCCACACTGTAGTCCATAACTGAAGGAGGCCAGGAGAGGAATCCAAACAGCAGGAGCCCAGAAACGGGAGCTGGCTTAGAGGCCACAGACGGGTGCTGCGTACTGGCTTGTTCAACAGAGCTGGCTCAGTCTGTTCCCTTATAGGACCCAGGACTCACCAACCATCCCAGAGGTGGTACCACCCACAAGGAGCTGGGCCCTCTCCCATCAACCATTAATAAAGAAAATTCTCTACAGCAGTGGTTTGCCACCTGTGGATTGAGATTTCTTTGACAAATCTCTGTCTTGAAAAATATTTAATTACATTTCATAAAGTAGCAAAATTACAGTTAGGAAGAAACAATGAAAATAAGTTTATGGTTGTGGTTGTTGTTGTTGTTGTTGTTGTTGGTGGTGGTGGTGGTGGTGTGCATGCGTACATGCATGCATGTGTGTTACCACAACATGTAGAATTATATTAAAGGGTCGCAACGTTAGGAAGGTTGAGAACCTCTGTTCTACAGGCTAGTCCACTGCTCTACAGGCTAGCCCACTGCTCTACAGGCTAGTCCACTGCTCTACAGGCTAGTCCACTGCTCTACAGGCTAGCCCACTGCTCTACAGGCTAGCCCACTGCTCTACAGGCTAGTCCACTGCTCTACAGGCTAGCCCACTGCTCTACAGGCTAGGCTAGCCCACTGCTCTACAGGCTAGCCCACTGCTCTACAGGCTAGCCCACTGCTTGACCTTGTGGGTATTTTCTCAGTTGAGGTTCCCTCTTCTCAGATGACTATGGTTTGTGTCAAGTTTACGTAAATCTAGCCAGCAGACTGTGAAGTAAGGAGGCAATTTAGCCAGAAGTAGAGGAGAGGAGAGGAGAGGATCCTTACTGCTACCTTGGGCTTTTGTGATCTTGTAGCAGCCCAAAGAACAGACCACAGGCCTAAGACCATTCTCCCACTTCTCAGGGGTCTATGTGAAGTGAAAGGTAAGTTGCTGTCTTAGCCGACAGTGCCACTTATCTTGTAGCTCCCAGTTTAATAGGCTGTGCATATATCTTCTTCTCTGGGGGACAATGACAAGAGCCACTCAGGTGAGTCTGATGACTTACAAGGAGTGGAAAGAAAGCAGGGCTCTAGATAGGCCCACACCAGCTTGGGAACTTGATGGCCTTTTGTACTTCTGAGTTTAGTTGTTGGGGTCAGAGTTAGGTCCCCAGGCTACAGAGATGGCAAATTTAGCTGGGGAGTGCCCACTAGGGCTATCTGTGAGCAGCAGCTCTGCCAATGGCTACTTAGACTGGGTGGAGCATGAGAGGGGCCCACTCTGTGGTCCAGGATACAGTGTGGTTGATAGCTGAGCAAAAGGCTCCTGGCGCTTAGGTCCATGCGTATGTTTCCGTTCTCCCTATTTCTTCTATTGAGGGTTCAGGTATCCAGGAGAAGAGGATGGGCCTCAGTAGGAGGAGAGGAGGGTAGCACACTGAACCTTTGAGAAGGGCAGCCTGGGCCAGGGATAGGCTGTGTATTCCTTCCTCAGCTTGCCACCTGGAATCTAGCTATTGGAAGCTGTGATGAGGGCTTCCCTTGCTTACAGCTTCTCTCGCTTGGTACTTGCTGTGCATCTGCAGGGTCTGTCCAGTAAGGAACCAATAGGACATTACATGGTCCTAAAAGTCCTTGTCGCCTAGAGGGACAAAGTGGTCATGTGCGAACAATTGGTATGGGCCCTGGAGATAGGAAGGAAGGAGAGGAGAGATATGGTATCTCTGTCCCTGAGGTAAAGAAGGGCTGGCTCTCTTTATGGAGGAAGGAACACTTAGCAAGGATGTGAAGATTGGCATTAGGGCTTGTCAGACAGAAAAAAGATCAGTCTCTAGGAATCTAGCTGAGAGGAACGGTACCAGGGCCAGGGAGAGATGATGAGTCATGAGGCACAGGCAGCTTGGGGCTACTCTAGGCAGTAGTGAGGACCATGGGTTCCTGTTCTTTTTCTTCCTTCAGACAGGCCCTTCTTCACTCTGTGGTGCTTCCTTACACAGTTTATTCTCCTTCCACTGCCTTGGTATGGGATGAATCCTCCTGCTCTCCTGCCATGATGCTCCCACAATATGCAAGGCTTCTCCATGATCTCACCCCTCATTATAACAGCCCTGTAGGGCAGCTGTTGTTATCCTAGGGGACCAGAGACCTGACATTCAAGCATCTGACCACTGTCCCTTCCCACTGGCCCTTCCTGGAAGTACCATCTCCCCCAATCCTTTGTAGATGTCCTCAGCTACATTTCGACCTTTTGGAGGCCCAGGTTCACCATAGGCTCTTGGCTGTGACATGAATGGTTGAGGTGGCAGGAATTGTGACCTCTCAGTCATTGTTTTCCTGTTTTTAATTATTGTGATTGTAGGAAAAAGGAAGTGACATTTACTACATGCCAGAGGCTTTATATAGTTTATCTCACTCTGTTCTCACAGTAACCCATAACAGGAGACACAACCATGCTCATGTGACCTTTGGGGATATAGACTCCCAAAAAAGGACAAGTTTTAAATGGCAGCCTTTGGGCTTGAACCCAGTCCTCACCGACTTAGAGCCCAGATTCTCTCAGCTGTATCACAGCTGCCTGTCTCACTGCAGAAACTCACCTTGAAGTAGGTTGGGGGTGCAGGAGTGAAGCCATTGGAGGGGGCATAAGAGCTCACCCAGGAGCATGGTTCTGCAGAGCCCAAATGCTAGTGCTTAGGCAGAAAAGGGATGGCTGATTTCTTCACACAAGGCTTTCAAAGATAAGTGTCAGGAACCAACCACCTTTGTTCCCATCCCAGAAGTTCCCAGAGATCACTAATCTTTCCCTGGTCTCGTATTCCATCAGTGTGGACTCAGGCTGTGAGAGAGGTTGGTCACTTGGTTACGCTGAGGTTGAGCTCGCCACCAACCTGCCTTATTCAGGTAGATGGACCAGAGATGGGACCTTGTCTCTACACTACAGGAGTCTATTATTTTCCTATCTGTTTAGAAGTTTCTGTGCCTAATGCCACGTTCACATGGGAGACTTTTGGGTGAAGGGACAAGCTGGCTGGAGCCGGGGTTGGTAGAAACTGGGTGGGGCTCCAGGGCTTTGGCCTGCCTGGAGCTGGCTGGCTAGGCTAATGTCTGGCTGTGTGTCAGACCACATAGCACATTTGCACTGCCCACAGCATGGCCACACAACAACGAAGTCCAGTCTTTTCTTGGGACTTCAGTTTCCCCATCAGTGAGAGATGAAGGTCCTGCCCTCCTGGACTCCCGAAGCTTTTGAGAGAAGAATGCATTGGAAGGATCTGCAGTTACAGATCCTATCCTGTGTTGTCATTTGTTCCACAGCAGAAACATCAACGACTGTGAGATGTATGGAAAGGCAGAGGTCTGAAACTGGCCTAAGGCCTTGAATCTTGCATGGTAGCCATCACCAGCTTGGACCAGTCCTCCTCTAGAGCCTACATTGAGCCCTGGGGCATCTTCTGGCCATGAGGCTCTCTTGTTTTATTCTTTCCCACTGGTCAGTGGTGCAGGGACCTCCAGATGGTGAAAAGATTTGAGGGGCTTGGTCTTTGCTGGCCTCCCAAGGAGTGCTCCCTGTTGCCCTTTGCTACTAGGTGACCCAGATACCCACAGGGCAGATCCCTTGGTCCTGACCCATTACTCCCAAGTGCTGAGGTGTTGGGAGCAGGGCATCTGTTCCCGAGTCCCACCTGCCATAGTCAGGTTCGCCGAGGCTCTCCCACTGTGTGCTTATTGGCTTCGCAGTACAGGAAAGCAGTTTGCTGGAGGGGCCTGAAGCACACACACAACAGCTTCTAGCACATGGCACAGGTGGACGCTGGCCTCTGAGCTTTTATAGCTCAGAATCCTAGGGGATTATGGAGGAAGCTAATCTTTGCCTTCACCATAGAAACTCTGTCCTTGGCTTCTATAAGGTGAACTTCTGCACAGGAGATTTTGAAAGAGAGCTTCAAGTCTACAGTGACATTGGAAGTCACTTGTCTTAGTATCCTAGGCTGGTGCTAACAAGGCTGGGGACACATTGATACAGAATACAGATACATTGAATACAGAACCTTTTTCTTACAACTCTGCAGGGTGGTGCGGTCAGGACCACCCTACTGGCTTCATTTTAATATAAGCACCCATTTAAAGGCCTTTACTTTCCCTGGGTGCATGTTGTGAGGGTGTCATAGTTGATTAGGACTGTGTGTGTGTGTGTGTGTGTGTGTGTGTGTGTGTGTGTGTGTGTGTGTGTGTGCGGCGTGTGTGTGTGTGTGTGTGTGTGTGTGTGTGTGTGTGTGTGTGTGTGTGTGTGTGTGTGTGTGTGTACAAGTTACCATACTGAGGATTCAACTGAGCCTCACATTTGCTGGACAAATGCTCTAATACTGAGCTAAATAATTCTTTTCCATTTTTAACTTTGAAATAGTCTTACTCTAACCTGGCTGACATTGGATTTTCTTTTCTTTCTTTTGTCTTTTTAATTTTTTTTGTTTGTTTTTTAAGATAGGATTTGGTCCTCAAACTCAGAGATCTGCCTGCCTCTGCCTAAGTGCTGGGAGTAAAGATGTGAACCACACAGCACTGGTTTGACCTTGGAATTTCTGTCCTCCTACCTCTGCCTTCTGAGAAACTGGGACTGTAAGCAGGCTTGCTTCTTCATGCTGGGTTCAATGTATGGATTTGGGGAGACATAATTCAGCCTAAGACCATTTTGCTCCAAAATGGGAGACTGAGATCGATGGAAGAAAAATTTATTATACATCAAGCTGGAGCTAGAACTAGGCCCTCATCAGGCTTCCATGTAGGCTGAGCTCTTGTGTAGGCAAAGCAGAGGAGGATGGCCTCTGACCCAGGACTCCTCACACGTGGGCCCTGTCAGAACTCCCCAGGGGAGGACTGGGCATCGCCATTTGCCAAAGTTGTAAATCTCTTAAGCCATAAGCTGCTCCTTGGCGTCTCCCGGGTGCCCTAATGTGAAATACACATGTCCCTCCCTTTTAAGATCCAGGCAACTTCTGAATTTCCCATCGTGTTTGCACCTAAGGATGCAATTACCATTTCCTCCCATTGTCCGTTCTGCTAGTCCCTCTTCTCCCAGCTGACGCAGGCTTTGAGCCCGCTGGGTGAACACGCGGCAGAGAGCTTATGAAGATCGGGCTGCTTCTGAAAGCCACAGGTGGCCGGCGGCCAGTGATGCTTATCAGTCCCCCCAGGACTGCTTTGAGGTTATTTTCTTCTCGTCAGAAGACGTTGTATATGCCACAGAGAACGTTTCCATCAATTCTTCTGCCTCAGCTAGTGCCAACCCAGCACTGTGCTTGCCATGAGTCACCCCTTGCTGGCTCTCTCCCAGGCACACTGGTCTGCTCTGGTGGGCAAGCCCTACAGACCTTCCCAGAGGACCTTGGGCCTTCGTAGTTCTTTACAGGTCTCTGTCATTCTACCTGAAGACTATCTTCTGAGCATCACTTCCCCATTTGAATTTGACTGTCAGTTATAAAACCACACACACACACACACACACACACACACACACACACACACACACACACAACACACTTTTTTTTTTTTTTTTTTTGTAGAGGATGATGGAGTTTGAGTTTGTGAAGTTACCTGGGAAGGGAAGAAGACTGGAGTGTACATTTTGAGGACCTTAGACTTGTAGCATCTATTGAGATCAGGTTCTTCCTTGTCTTTCACTAAAAGGAAAAACATGTTCAGTCACTGAGCCCTTGCTACCCTTGGCCCCAGCTCAGTGCTTCTTCTGGGTTGTGGATCTAGGAAGCAGACCAGTGCCTGGGCATAGTGGAAGGTGGGTAGTATGCATTCAGGTCTGTGTGTAGCCGGAGAGGCCTAAGAGCCAGGCTCTCCCCTTACCTGCTCCCAGTGGCCCCCTGAATGAGTTTCTTTCAACATCTATGAAATAGATGTAAGTCCTTCTTGCCTGGGGGCCTTGTGCTGTGCGTGGTCAATGCCCAGTGCTAGCTAACCAGCTCTAGGGCACATAGCATTGGTGCCTCCAGAGGGACTTGCTTTAGGATGCCCTAAGGACTAGAATCCTAGCAGTAGGATTATGGTGATGGCAAGGAGGGCTTGAGGCTGTGTGTGGAGACTTTCATGTTTCCTCATGGCCAGCTGTCACCCCTCACGGATGAGGGTCCCCGTCACCATGGGTATCCTGACCTGATCTTTCAGCGTATACCCATTTATTCTAGTTTGAAGAATTTCTTTTGGTAAAGAGGCTCTGTGCTGTTTGAGGTTCTGTCCCAAGTACAGAACCACATAGGTAACAGGAGGGGTACCCAGGTCTTGGACACTAGCTGCAGGGTTTCCCATTATCCCATCATCCATGAGCAAAGTACCTTTGGCAAGTTAGCTGTTTCCTTGAGACAGGGTTTTCTCGTGTGGTCTCAGGGAATCTTGGGAGTTGTAGTGCCCAAGACAAAAGCTGTGCTCAGGTGGCAATGGCTATTGTCCTGGCCTCCAGCAGGCTTTCCATGGTAGGCTAACTTCTATGGCCAACAGCGCCCTACCGTAGACAGGATCAGTTTAAATGAGAAATGTATATTTTGGCTTATGGTTCTGGGGGTTGAGGGTCTGTGTCTCATGACTCATGGCATGAGTCTCCCTTTCCCTCCCTCTTCTCCCCACCTCCTGTCTCCTTTCCTTTTCCACTCTCTCCCCTCTCCCCTCTGTCTCACCTCATCAGGATTCAAACACAGGGGCTTCATCCTAATGACTTTACCTAATCGTAGTCTAATCCTAAATCCTCAATTCTAAACACCATAGATATTAAGATTCTACCTTCTTGGGCTGGGGAGATGGCTCAGATGATAAAGTCCATACTACTCAAGTGTGAAGACCCTAGATCCCTAGTATTCATATAAAAAAAAGCCACGTGTGGCTGTGAAAAGCTGTAATCCCACCACTGAGAAGGCAGAAGGATCCCTGTGGTTCCACAGTGGAGAGAGGGAGCTCCACTGGCCAGCCAGTCTGGCCAAATTGGGGAGCCCTAGGTTCAGTGAGAGACCCTGAGTAAAAGAGAAAAATTGAATAAGGCAGTGCCACCCACACACGTATAGTCAACACTACCCGGTCTTAGTGGGCTATCGTGAAGTTGGCAAGGGTGTGACTGGAGGATCTGGGAGGAGCTAGGACCAAAGGGCATAGATAGCATATTTCATTGTGTAAGCAAATGCTTTAGAAGATAAGGGAGACGCTGTCAGGATGGCTCAGTGGGAAAGAGCACTTGTCCTTAAGCCTAGTGACCTGAGTTCAATCCTGGTCCCACATGGAGGAAAGAAAGAACCGACTCTTGTTGGTTGACACTAGTCCTCTGATTCACTGTGGCAGGTGCTTGCATGTGCATGTATGTGTGTGTCCTCACATGCTGATGCCTCTCTCTTTCATGCTTTCTAGTGTCCGCCAGGACTTCGATGTCCCCACCAGCCATCTCATTGGAGCTCACGGATACTGCACACAGGTCAGGAGGCAGTGGGGCCCGCAGAGGGGAAGCCAGGTAGCCTTCCCCATCCTGAGTTAGTTACTTTCTTTGTTCTTTGTCTGATCAAACACTTCAAGCAGCTTTCTTGAGCCCGCCTCTTCTGGGCTTCACTGTCATGGAGACCTGGGAAGAAAGAAAGCTCAGTTCGCTTTCCATATTTAGCACACTTCCTGCTGACTGGTGTTCTTAGAGCCAAGGGGAGGCAGAAGAGGGGGAACATAAGTTCCACTTAAGTGCTGAACTGCACAGCCCAGGCTGAACCCTGGGTCGCAGCATACATCAATTGCACTTACAGTGAGCATTGCCTTTGCAATCGCCCTTCCCTCTGTATCTTTACCAAAAAAGCCCTGTTGGGGACCAGAGACCCTGACCTCACTTGTCATTCACACTCCCTGTCAGGTAAGGCTACTAAAGATCATCATTAGCCTCTCTAGTCTGCATGGAGTCAGCTCCCTTTCTCAAGGGCCCTAAGAATGGCCGTGTGGGTCAGATTAACCTGTTGTCTCTGGGTATGTAGGAGCCAGAACTCACAGTCTTCTGCCCCAGCCGGGGAAAGGTGTTCTGGGATTTGGACTCACTTGTGCCTAACCCTGGAAACCTACCTTGGTCCCATGCAGGGACAAGTTTGAGGTCTGGTGTAATAGACACTCACAGAGGTGTGAGGGGTTCTACTCCTCCCTGGAAGAAGGCCATTGAGATTGTCTGCTCTTCTGGCTTGTCTGGTGGCCTTGCTCTCCTTCTAGGTTCCCTTTTCCCCTCAAGGGAGCTTACTCTTGTCAGGAGGCAGGGTATAGGGGTAGAGAATGGAACTGCCTAGGTGGAGAGGTGCAGAGAAGGTTAGACCAGCATCATCCAGGTCTGGGTTCAAGCCTGTTCTCGCTACACTCACAGAGGGAAGTGAGGTGTCTTCCTAGTTTTCTAAGCCTGAGTTTCCTTCCTATGGAAGAGGCATCTGGCCCTGTCCATGGCTGCCGAGTTTTGATTTGCACTCCAGTCCCTGTGGGTCATGTTAAAAAGCAGGCTCTGACTCAGGCAGGGATGAGGCTAGGCCTAGGGAATTTCTTCTTTATCTTCTTCTTGTTCTTTTAAGACTGTTTCTTGCTATGTAACCCAGGCTGGCTTTGCATTCCAGCCCCTCCAGTCCCAGCCCCTTTTAGTGCTAGGACTGCAACCATGCACACCTCACCCCAGCCCCATGGAGACCAAATGTCTAAAAGTCTCCCTGGAAAGAAACACACATCCAGAGCACACACTTCGAGTAGCAATGGACTGGATGGTGGCTAAGCTTTGCTTTGGACTGGATGGGCGGCAGGAGGTACGTGCTGCTCCTATCTCAAGAAGACTTCCTACTGGGATGAGTGTTTTGAACACTTCCCAGCTGGAAGAGCAGGGGGCCTTTCTTCTCATTGAAAACCAGATGGAAAAACTTTCCAAAAAAACCCCCACAAAAACCAAGACCATACTTTTCTTAGTAGCCTCTGACCTGAGGTACAGTATCTCAGAGCAGTTATTTCCTTTGAATTATTTTGTCATTTCCCCTGCAAGGACACAATGAGGCCCTTCACTGTCTCCTTCTAATGAAGGCCCCCTTGGTGGCCATCAGTGGAGGCTTAACTGTCACTGGGGCAGGGGTGTTTGTGTCATTTACACGGAACATTAATTTCACAATTCAAGGGAAAACACTTCTGTGAACTCTGCCCTGCAGAGCATAGGTTGGGTAGAGGTGGAAACCCCATTCCAGTGGGCTATGAGACAGCTAGGTGCTTGCTTGCCTCGTTGGTTATGCTAGCCTTCCTGAGGGAGGAGAGCACAGGGGGACTGCTTGTCTGAATGCTCGGGGTGGGTTAATCAGAGTCCATTCCCAAAGAGGCCTCAGAAGCTGCCACCTTTCAGCTGGAGTGTTTGTCTCGGTGGGATTGCCACCAGGGTAGCAAGGGTGGCACGGGCACTGCACTCAGCAGATGTCACTGAAGGTTCAGCCCAGTCACTTTCAGGCTACATGGCCAGGACAAGTCCTTTCTCATCCATCAGGCCCAGTTTCTTTATTCCAACTATTGATGGCAGATAGGGGTGTCCAGCTCCTGATCACTGCAGTACAACTCCCAGAGATGGATCCTCCTGGAGATTCCACACAGTTACAGACACTGAGTTCAGGTCTGAGGTTATACATTAGGTGCTTGGCTGGGTGTGAGGCATGAGCCACAGGTCCCTGGGTACCTACTCTCTGAGGCAAGCTCAACACCACCTTCTCGCTGCCCTCTCTGCCTCTGTTCTTGCCCCACCCTGCTTTCCTTAGCATCACCATGAGACCCTAGTAAGACCAGGGCACCTCTTTGGTACTGCAGTGTGCAGGGTTGCCTGGCTTCCTGGCTATAGATGTGCTGAGTCCTGTGAGATGTTATCGTTGAGGGAAGCTGGGTGAAGGGTACACAGGAACTCTCTGGACTATTTTTGCAACTTCCATTGAGTCTAATGTCATTTCAAACATTAAAATGCTTATTTTTAAAAACACTGTTTTTCAAGACTCTCCCAGAGGTCACTCTCCAACAAAGCTATTCTTGCTTGGCTATGGGACTGTGTGTCTTTGTGGGGCAGGGAACACTGTGCACACATTTTTATAGCCCTATTCATATCCTACATTAGGTTTATACCTCACAGATACATTCTTGACGTCCCTAGCTGGCCTGGATGGAGCATGTAGCTGTGTTGTAGCCTCTCTAAGGTCCCCCAAGTACTGACTTAGGACAGGCTCTTGTGTACAGTCTTTGTTTAAGAAATGCTTGTAGCTAGATTGCTGAATCCCTCCAAATGCTTTGATGGAAGCAGTTGGCAGATTTTTCCATCAGAGCCGGTGGAAAAGTCAAGCCTCTACTGTCCTAGTTCTGCACTCTGTTTCTCGCCTTCCTTGGTTTCTTTTCTCCTCCACCCCCTTTCCCTTGTTCTCAGCCTCCCGTCCGCCTTCCCAAGGCTGATTTCAGAGATTTGACCCAGCTTCCCTTTCTCTCATCAACAGGAACTTGTCAATCTTCTCCTGACCGGGAGAGCCGTGTCTAATGTTTTCAATGATGTAGTGGAGCTGGACTCAGGCGATGGGAACATCACGCTGCTCCGAGGCATTGAGGCACGCAGTGACATCGGTTTCTTATCTCTCTTTGAACACTACAATGTGTGCCAGGTACCCAAATGCACTCCAGAACCTCAGTGGCCTTATTCCCTGGACCCATGAGATGGATGACACGGAGGAAGGGAAGCTGGGCTCTGTTCCCAAAGCTGGCTGGAGTTCAGGTCCTGCCTGAGTACTGAGCACTGAGTACTGAGAAATGTGACTTTGCTGACTATGCCACAGATACTTCAGACTCAAAGAGCAGATTCTGGGCTCCAGGAAGGAGAGCTGAAAAGAACTTGTAAGGATTCATAATGTGCATCAGAGTGGCCGCTTCTGGTGTGTGTGTGTGTGTGTGTGTGTGTTTGTACAAGCATGTGTATCTCTCGTCATTTTCATGCATATGTGCAATGGGTTGAGGGAGAGAAGAGCTTGGGGTCTTAGACTTTGCATTACTTTCTTAGGGCTGCCACGACAAGAGAGCTGCTTTCGTTAATAGTCCTAGACCTCAGTGCTCCCAGACCAAGGTGTGAGTTGGTTGTGTTCCCTCTGAAGGCCATAGGGAGAACCCGTTGATGTCTCCCTTGACTTGTGGCTTATGTCAGCACTCTGTGGTGCTCCTTGGCCTATAGATGCAGCATTCCAGGCTGTGCTCGTGCTGCCACTTGGCTACTCGCTCCTTACGTCTCTGTTTCTGAGGACTACAATTGGATGAAGGGCACACTGCTCCAGTCTGACCTTATCTTAAGCAGTGCCATGTATGGCAACCCCAGCTCCCAATAAGATCCTCTTCAGAGACACTGAGGGCTTGCATGTTCTTTGAGGGGACACAGCTTAGCCCATGCAGCCCATTTGGCTTGTTTGCTGGGTGTATTCCTCTGCCTGCTGTCTTGCTGGGAAAGAGAACTTGCAAAGGCCCACACTTTAAATGAATGTGGTGAGGCACTGTGACTGCGCCATGGCTGGCCACAGGTGCTCGGGGTCAGACCTGCTGCCTCAACTGCATTCAGACCTTCTCAGAATTCACTCTTAGTGGCTCCATAGCATCCACTGTTCTGTGACTGGGGATGAGAGGAGCACTGTTCTGAGGTTAATGGGAGACTGTCGATACCACTCAGATACCAAGAAGGCGTAGACGAGGCTTCATCGTTGCCACAAACTGGAAGCGGTCTCCCATATGGGCTCCTAGAGTGTTAGGTAATTGACTTCGCAAGCTGGGAGTTCTGTTCCACTCTTCCTGTGTGACTGGTTATTTAGGTATGCTGTCCCTTGATCATGGGATGATGTTCCTCTTCCTGACCCCTATCTGAATGACACCCAGTTCACAGAATGCAGATGTGTGGGCTCTAACTGCCTGGAGAGGAAAGGGGACAGTTCTTTTCTGGTTGTGTTGCTGTCAGGAGTAAGGCAGCAATTTGACCATGTGGCCTAGGAGAAGCACCGAGAGCCTGGTAGGCTCTAATACTCTCCAGCCTGACAATCTGCAGGTTGAACAGGATATGCTTGGCCAGTTTCATAGACTCCATGCTAAGCATGAGCCCTGATGTCTTCCTATGGTCCAGGCTGCCTGGGAAAAAATAACCTGTTTTGATTTGATCAGTAGAGAGCAAATGGTGAGGAAAAAAAGTCAAGATCATTCTTTCTTCGGAAAACCGTGGGCCCAGTAGCTGTTTTCTTGTAAATTCCTTGAACCCGTATGGGCCATTTGCTGGCCAAGTTTGGGAGTATTGTCCCGTGTGGGGGATAGATTCTTTCCTGTGCTGTACCATGACAAGCCCACTAAAGAAAGGATTCTAGATGTGCTTGCTTTTCCTCTTAAGAAGTCATCAAAGCTGGACCTTGGCCTCTTCTACTCCTAAAGACCCAGGTGGGGTGTGGAAGGCTTCATCTTAACACTGCGTCTTGGCCCTTCTGTCAGTCACACTCAAGGAAGCTAAACACTCAAGGCCTGGACCAAGACAAATTCTTGGCCTAACTGGCCTCATTTACTGAATAGCATTAACATAGCCATGAGGAAGACCCAGTATTTGAATATCATTGATCCTGACACCGCCACTTCTCATCCTGTCACTTCACTAAAGCAGTACAATCTTTAAAAGCATAGATGCAATCACACCATTCTGTGCTTAAAAGTGAAGGGCTCTTCAGTTTCCAGGACTGTCATGAGCTACATCGTGTCCGGTAAAATTCATATGTGAAGTCCTGACCCCCAGGACCTCTGAACAGGATGGTATTTGGTGATGGTATTTAATAAGGTGATTAAGTTAGAACGAGGTCACCAGGATGGCCCTAATCCACACAACAGCGTCATCATAAGAAGAGATTAGTGCATAGACACAGAGAGACCTTGTGAGGCACAGAGCGCCAGTCAGCCAGAAGCTGGAGAGAGCTATCTCTGGCAAACAGTCCTGATGACGCCTTGATTTCAGAATGCTTCCGAATTTTGAGAAAATAAGCTTCTGTTGTTTAAGCCACACATTCTGTGGTCTTTGCTGTTGTGCCTGAGCACGAACAACTAAAGCAGAGATTAAATCCCAAGCGTCCATGCCCTGTGGACCCCCCAGAGATGGCCCTTCCCTCTTCATTTAGCTCCGGATGCTGGGCCTTTAGCAACAACTGCCTCTTTGTGGTCGTTTCTTCCTCTGGGCCTCTGCTGTCCCCTCCAGCTCCCCTGCCTAAGCTTTGCCTTAATGTTTCTTTCTGAGAGGAAAGTCTTTGTAACCTCCGCCATCCCCCTGAGTAGAGTTCTCTCACCTTGTCACCTTCCCTCCAAACACCTGACTCCTTTGTAGGCCTTTCCTTGATCTAAGTATTTTATTGCCTCTAGGATGGACGTTTCCTCACATTTCAGCCCTTCTGAAGTGATAGCACACTGTTCCAGTTAGTAGTGGGTCACACTCAGTCAGCGGCTGCCTCTGTTGGTTACAGGAGACATGGTGGTGACTGACAGGGGGAGGTGCTGCACGTTTATACTCCTTTGAGAGTATACTCGTTTGAGAGAGAGAAATCATCTCTCTGCTGGCTTCACTGATCTCATTTTCTCTAGCACTGTGTCCCTGTACTCTTTTGTGTTGCTGAGGATAAAGTGTGATTACATCAAATGAATGCAACCATCATAGACAGGAAGGCCATTCTGCTTGTGGTCAAGTGCTGATCCTTGAGAACAAGCACTTGAATGCGGCAGTCGGTACTGGCTGGAGCCGCTCCCCACTTCTGTGTGAGATTAAGATCCAGGTTTAAAAAGCACCCCTGAGAACGAGCACCCCTGAGAACGAGCAAGATGGCTCAGCAGGTAAAGCACTTGCCACCGAACCCCCGACCCAAGTTCAAATCCCAAATCCCATGTGGTAGAAGGAAGGGGTGGAGTCTCCTCACTGTTCTCTGATGTTCACGTGTCTGTGTGCTCACACACATACAAACTAACTAAATGTGTAGGAAATATTAAAAATACCCCTAAAATTTCATATGTGGATGCAGTGACCTATTGAAAAATAAACATAAGCCAACTGAAAAACACTGTAGTCATCTTTTGAAAGCTTACAAAGATGATTGGTGTAGTATACACACGCCACAAGACACACACACACACACACACACACACACACACACACACACACACACACACACACACACACACGCACACACACACACACACACAAATAAAAAACATTCTTGATAAAGACAATGCAAAACCCAAAAAGATACCCCCCCCCCCAAAAAAAAACAAAAAACAACAACGTGAAACTCTCAAGGACTAAACATAACCAAGGTAATATAAGATTTCTAGTTAATCTTCGGAAATACATAAAAGATCAGAGTAACATATCAAGTCTGAGTTTCAGTGTGATAAAGATACTACTTTCCCTAAACTGAAAATTAAAAATGCCAAACAGGACTTGGACATAACTCAGTGTAGAGCATTGGTCTATCACACTCAAGATACTAGATTAAGACCCCAGCACATCAAGGGAAGAAAATCCCAAAGGGTTTGCAAAAGCGTTTATCTAAGAAAGAAAAAGTGCCCAGGAGGAGCCAGGCAGTCAGAAGTACACAGTGGAGTTTGCAACCGCCAGCGCATACAGTGAAACATAGGCACAATAGATAAATGGATGGATGAAAACACACACAAATACATGCACACACCCACAATGGATAGATGGCAAATTAATGGAGGTTAGTTCACTTAATATAAAATATTACAGGAGATCTAAGTGTGTGATATATACCTGCTATTCTAGCACTTGGGAGTCTAGAATTTTAAGGCCAACCTAGGCTACATGTGGATTTCCTGTCTCCATATAACAACATACAAACAACTACACCCCAGAAAACAAAAGACTGAAAATAAACCCAAACAACACAGCCCCAGAGAAGGTTGTGGCAGTTGATTTGATAAAAATCTAGAAGACTGCCAGTCATTTGGCAAATACATATGTGAAAACCTGCTCCTATCACATCTCCCTAACAATCAAGATTAAACCAGCTTCACAGTCTCCGTGAGAGCGACGAGAATGAGATATAAAGGGCACAAAAGCTTGTGAGGATTCGAAGGGAGCTGGCCTTTGTGGCCACAGCTGGTGGAGGGAGACTTTGACATGATACAGCACATTAAAACGTAGGATCCTCCTGGAAGCTATTCTCCTGAGAAATAGTACATCCTAAAGCACGTTTGTGGCTCAAAAGACGCCCATTCACATGTTCTGAATCGAATCATTGTTAAGGCCATTCTTACTAACTTGGACAGTGTTTGTCAAAACTCACAGCATAGATGTATCCTTGGTGTGGAAAAATTTGAACGGCATTCAGTAAAATCTCAGGAGCTAGAAGTGTGGCTCAGTGGCAGAGCGCAGGCTTACCATAATCTTCTAAGTTTATTCCTCAACCGTAGAAATAAGTTTAAAAGTTCAGAACAATAAAAACAAACAAATGCAGTTTATTATAGGGTAGCATGGCCCACAAGAGAGAGCCTGGCTCGCACTAAGAAAATGGCACACCCAGCTGCCTAAGACCCCTAAGGAAGTTTCTCTGGAAAATGTCTCCTCGTGGAAAAGGCTTGTGAATGAGTACACTCATTTCTAAGCCCTCTGGGCAGCTGTTTTGCTCTTAATCTTTTGACTGTTGTTTATAAATGGCAAACTGCCCTCTGTCCCTCATTTGGAAAATTCAGGAGCTGATGGCACCCAGGCCTGCCCATGGCTGGCTTGAGGCGCTTTCCCGGCCTGTTCTGAGTGAGCACAGAGCCAGGCAATGTCTCCCAAGAAAAGGCTCTTCTGAGCACAGAAAGGAAGCAAGCTTATATAAGGGTTAGGTGGGGGTCAGGCAAGCCCTAATGTTCCTTTTCTCAAGAGGAGCAATCTTGCCATCCAGGTGAGTGTTGCAGTGGCTGAGCGGAGAGGGGCTTTATTGTAGATAAGAAAGCAACTAGTACTTTGTGAATGTGGTCCCTACACTCCACTTAATAGGCAAGTCCTTCATGGGGGACATTCTGAGCACAGCCCCTCTATCCCAGGCACTTGTAGCTCAGCATTACCCCAAGGTGGGACCTGCCTTGCCACTCTTCTGTGGTGAGCCCTAGAGCAAGTGTGCCCTTCTCCCTGTTGGGAAAATAGCTTAAATCTTTCCTTAATCGAAACAGAGACTGTAAAGACCGGAGCAGCAAAAATCCCATCTCCTCGGGGAGGCTGTGGACTAGGCGGGACCAGCTCAGCATTGCTGAGTAACAGTATTGGCAGACGAGGTGCTGCCTGAGACACTCACAGAAGTGTACTCTAAGCCCCAGGGCTCAGAAAGCAGTTATCTCTTTGCAGGAAGCATCATGCCAGTGTTCTGGGTGGGGGTCTCTGTTTTGTTCCCACCACACTTGGCCAGCCATAGGAGTCCTTGTCTAGCAGTCTAGAGCCTTTTTGTTCCATGTTCTGGTGCTGCCCCAGCCTCATGCTCTAGGCTCCCTTTACCAAATAGCCAGCTATACCCTGACCCTCCCCTCCTTGCTCCCCAGGGCTCCCAGTCCTACCTGTCATGAAAGCACACATCTAATTGAAGTCCAGTATGATTCCTGAGGACCTCCAGTTTTCAACCATTTGCTGGCACACTGATCAGGCTCATGGTAGGGGAGCATGTGTTGAGTGGTAGCACAAGGCAAATGACGCACTATGGTGCTGTGGTTGAGGGAGCAGTTGCTCAGTGACATGCCCCTGGGAATTGGAAGAAGCCAATGATAACCCACTCTCTGACTGAGTAGTTGAGGTAACAAAGCTCTCAGAAGGGAGGACAAAGAATGAGAAGGCCCACAGGTTGGTGAGCTGAATGACTGAGGAGCTCAGCAAGAATCAGGAGGCCATGCCTGAGGTACACACGAGTGAACCGTATGAGAGACAGGCGGAGAAGAGAGAGTTAGATAACTGGTTGTGGCATGGATGTCACTTGGGACCAATGGGTGTGTGTGTGTGTGTGTGTGTGTGTGTGTGTGTGTGTGTGTGTGTGTGTGTAGGAGTTCCCTGTGATTCTTGTAGTGGGCTGGTCAGCTCTAGAAGGTGTGGTCTGGGCAGAAGGAAGGGGTTGTTAGCATCGCCCCAAGGATCTCTGGGAAGCAAGCTTTGCCTCAGCTGGTCAGTATGTTACCTCAGGTCATTCCGTCCTTCAGGTTGGCTGCTTCCTGAAGACCCCAAGGTTCCCCATCTGGGTGGTCTGCAGTGAGAGCCACTTCAGCATCCTCTTCAGCCTACAGCCAGAGCTCTTGTGCGACTGGAAGTCTGAGCGGCTCTTTGACCTGTATTATTATGATGGCTTGGCCAACCAACAGGAGGAGATACGGCTGACTGTTGGTGAGACACCCTAATGCATCTCCTCAGGGAGCCCCTGGCTGCTCTAGAACCAGCCTTAACATACCTTCTTGGGATAATCATGGGTGGCCAGAGAGTGATGCTAGCCTGGCTGTCCTGCAAGGGAGGGCTGTGGGCTTTGAGCACTTGATGACACTAGGAACGGAAGATGACATTAAGACCATATGCAAGTGCCCTGTAAGCTACGCTGATATGTTCCGATTTGCTTTTAAGGCAATAGGGAGTCATAGGAGGTTTTAGGGTAGAGGAATAATGAGACCACAATTGTTTTTAGAAAACATATTTTGGTAACTGAAGTAAGTAAGGCATGGATTTGGTGAAGGCTCGAGGTGAGAGTCCAGTGCACTGCCTTGGTAAGAATCAATGACCAAGAAGGGTGGAAAATCCAGTCAAGCTGAAGATGGGTCCATCATACACAAGGGTTGGGTGGGTCCCTGGAGTTGCCCGTACTGGCCGCAGGGTCAGTGCATATCCTGAGATGACATAGTGCTTTTTCCTCTCCTTCCTAGATACCACCAAGACTGCCCCAGAGGACAACTGCAGCGACCTTGTCCCTCCTCTTGAGCTGTGCATCAGAACCAAGTGAGTGGGGCTGCCTCTAACTTCATAAAACTCACCCCATGAGGCCAGGATGTGCATTGGCTGGGGATAGTAAGCCTGTAGACAGGAAGACAGACGGCTTCCTGGGTGGCCTGACTTAGAGAGCTGTGGTCAGGTAATTCCATGCAGCCGATTGGACATTGGCCTGGGGGGGGGGCTTATACTTAAGCAGATGTCTCCACCCGGCTGAAGTTTGCTGACTTTTCAGGAGCTGAAGGACTAAATAGAATTGGGAGAGGGAATGGGATAGCCAGGGAGTGGTGGGATGTGAGTGCCCACACGAGCAGTACCTCCTACCCTCTGTGTGGTAGAGCCACTCAGAACACGAGCAGAGATGGTCCTGTCTCTGAGGCACTCGGTTGGTCCTTGACACCTCGTCCAGACTGCATTTAGGGGAGGCTGTGGCCCAGGGTTGAGTTGGGAAAAACCTGTCCCTTTCTTCCTAAGCTTTGATGTGCTCCAGGCTGGGGCTGTGCTCTGTGGGGCCTGCGGGCTGTCGCCCGGAGAAGCCTCTGGCTCATTTGGGCAGCTCTTCTCCAAGTCTGAAGTGATGAGTAGGAGACCCTGAGACTAGGGAAGCAGGGAGGAGTGTCTTCAGGGGGAGACAAGGTTCTGCTGGCTTTCCAGGGACGTAGTGCAGGTTGCATGGTTTTGAGCATGCGTTCTGGAGCCAGACTGCAGACTGGCTGTGAGACACTGGACTTACCTATCTGACTAACTTTGTCATCTGTAAAGTGGGACAATGGCAGCTTGGAGCCCATGTGGATATTGCTTAATGCTTTCTAGCATTAGCTCTCACTGTCATTGTCCTTGGCATTTGTGACTCGGTGCTGTGTCAAGAGGAATCTCTTTCCCCAGCTGGGGCCAGAATCACAGCCTGACCCTGAGATACTGAGCACCTGAGATACATGTGGCAGGCCTGGAGTGCAGGCCTGTGGCTCCCCATAGACAAACAAACCTTTGAGTGGGACTGAGGGACGGAGCAAGGACTGCCTTGGCACTGTGGAAGCATCAGGAAGGGGAAGTAGGAGGGCTGCAGGCACAGCCCCCCCCCCCCCAGGATACAGCATTCCTGCAGGGTCATAGGCTGGCTGCTTTCATCAGAGGATTAGGGGCACATGTGGGTCGCTGTCCTTTCAAGTACAAAGGGCCACTCATTCGAGGTGATGAGTGAAGGCTTTGAAGGGGAAAGAGGGTGATCCTGGCATTGGTACCTATGCAGGCTAGAGAGGAGGCCACAGGGTGACCTTTCTGGAGGGGAAGGGCCCCAACTGTCCCCTAGGCACAGCTTCTATCCCTTTCAGACTGGGATGCTCCTTGATATCTCCTTTTGACTTTATCTTTGTTCCCCTCCCACCAATAGTACCCCTTAGTCCTTCACTGCCCTCTTGACAATAGGTGGTTCCTGATTGGCCTGGCTGCCCCATAAGCCCAGCCTTGACTGGCTTTCTGAGCGCAGTCTGATGGCTCAGGGTTTTGGCCTACCTTGAAGTAGTCTGAAATGGCTGGCACGGAGCTCAGTTTGGGATCATCACCATCATGGAGGGTGGCCTTGTATCTGTTCTGTTGGTGCTTTTGTCTCTTAGGAGGATCCCAAACCCATTCACCCATCCCCCAGTGATGCCTGAGGTGCTGGAGAGCAGCTTGAATTGGGGAGTGGGGCCTGGCTTTCCCTGCTGTCATGTCTGCTCCCTGCCCAGGCTTGTATGAGACAGAGCCATGGCATTTTCACGAGTGCTTCTCAGTGTTTGTCTCAGAGAAATGGACTGTTTGTACAGCATCAAACAGTTAGGCTTTGGGACATCAGGCCCATCCCCATCCATCCATCCCCAGGATGGTTAGGGGAAGCCCATGTGAATTCTGGATTACTCATTGGGGATTCTTGACCCGGAGCTTAGGTTCAGGGCTTGTGGACATTAGCTTCCTTTGAAGAATATACTAGAACTCCAGGCCAACCAGGGCCTCTGTGGTGAGGCCTGAGAATGTGAATTTTTATACAGTTAGTGGTTGCTGCTGCTGCCACAGCCCTAGGACCACGTATGAAAACATTCATCCATTTGTGTTCACAGTGTGTGTGTGTGTGTGTGTGTGTGTGTGTGTGTGTGTGTGTGTGTGTGTGTGTGTGTGTGTGTGTGTGTGTGTGTGTGTGTGTGTGTGTGTGTGTGTGTGTGTGGCAGAGGTATAACTAGCATACTGTGGAGGCCAGAAGAAGGCAGCAGGCATCCTCTATAACCACCCAGCCGGCACCTTTGAGGTGGAGTCTCTTCATGAATTTGGGGTTCATATTTTCTTGGATAGCCTAGGCCAACAAGCCCCAGCAGTGCATATGTGAGACACCTGGCTTATTCCGTGGATGCTGAGATTTGAATTCTGGTCCTCATTATTTCAGACAATCACTCTTCTCTCTAGGCCCTACTTTTGAGAAGTGCTGTTCTAATGATGGGAAAGGGCCTCCCTGACTCTACCCATGTCCATCTGCCTTCTGAGCGTGTCTTTGTATGTCAGTTACCAAGGGAGGTACCAAGCCTGTCTGTGTGATAGCCAGAGGCTAGGGAACTTTCTTCCTAACACCACGTCTTTGCCTGTTCTGTGTTCTCAGTGCCTTCACCATGGTGGTTATACCTGGTTAGTTACCATGGGAGAACTTTCCCAGAGTTTTTTGCAGAATTATTCCCGGAAGGCTGAGGGGCTGAATGAAGAGTGGAATGGCTGGGTCCTTGTCCCCTTGATTCATCAGATAACAAGCCACTGTAATGGGAAACAGCAGGCCAGGAATCCTAGTCCAAGGGGTTGAATTACAAAGGCTTTGCGTTTTGTTTTTGCTACAGATTCTCAAATAGCTCAAATGAGGAACTTGGGAAAGTAGCCCCTGAGGTCACTGTGAGGACCTGCTGGCGTGATCTTGGCTATGGGGCTGAGGGGAGGGGGCAGACCCTGCTTCCTGTAGGGTACTCATGGCATGGTCCATGCTCAGGTCACTGCCAAACTCAGAGTCAGATTTCACATACCTGGTGAGATGCAGCTCAGTGTTAAATCCTCCTGTTCATACATGAGGAGAAAGGCTCATGGGAGACCTCGTGGGTGGAGTTTCCTTCTCAACATGCCAACACTCATGGAAGCTCTGTCTTGATTCTTTAGAAGAAACAGCTGGATAAGAATTAGTTCCCACTCTCAGAGAGTTCAGTTAAGTGGAAATCAATTTCAGGATCAACCATGATCACATCCAGGGGAAGATGACCATTTATCCTTAAGCCCAGCCTTGCTGCCCTGCAGGAATCATGGCCCACCCTGTGGGAATATCTCTCTAGGCCCTACCTGGGATGTGCCTACCACATCTGGCCATCTAGCAATATGCTTCATCAATAGAGGGAATGGCCAGCATTCCCCTTTCTTCTATAGATGGGGAGGTCAAGGTTCCCCACACAGCGGTCTGCTGAGTCACCTTGAATCCCCAGCAGCTTGGACCCTCACTGTCCCTGCCAGGTGGTAGGTGACTGAGTGGACAGTGTGATTTCCTGCCACCTGGCTCTGTTGTCATGGAGGCATTGCACAGGCCCAGACTCTGGGTTTGCCCTCAGAGAAGAGCACCCTGATTAGAAACATCGCTAGGTCCTTGTGCTGTCCCTGTTATTTGGTATGACGCACATCTCAGCCCCATGGAGTCTCCTGTTACCTTTGCTGTGTCAGGAATGTGGGGTCCATCTCTTGCCCCTCCCCCTGTTGTTCTGAAATGACATCAGCCGAACCAGACTCTTTGGGGGTCATTTCCAACAGCACACACTGACCTCTCCCAGGCTTCCATCCTCACTGGAGTGAAAGAAAAATGAAACACTTGTCAATAGGCCAGACAGCAGAGGAAAGAGCTCATAACCGGGCCTGGGGCTAGGGTCCAGATGTTTCTGTTTGGAGGCTCAGACAAGAAATACAAACCAGTTCCAGAGTGGTTTAGTGTCTCTGAGGCCTGGCAAGTGTTCACTCCCACAGGGATGCTCTACCCATGTAAGTACCCTCGTCTCTGCTGATGCCCTTGCCTGGAATCCCCATTCACAGTGCCCATTACCATAGAAGGAGCTCTCACTGGAGCCCAATGTTTATGTCAGGCACACTCTTCTGCTGTGCTATGGTCCACATATTCCTACCCTGCCCTGGCTCGTCTCATCGTATGAGTTGTCCTCCTGAACTCAATTCTGCCCAGCTGTCAGACATTATCATTTCCACTTTCCCAAGCCACTCTAAGGTAGAACACAGAACCACAGATGTATTCCTCACCTTTACCAGGGGCTTCAAACATGCAGGGGAAGGTGGGCAGGAGAAGGATCCAACCAGGGAGAAGGCTTATAGGTGAGTACTGGACAGTGTGTTGAGTTGTGTAATAGAGTGAATATTCAAAGACCTGGATTTCCCTGCTGAAGATCTGGGAGGGCAGTGGGCTTCAGAGCAGATGTAGAAGGGTGAGCTGGGGTGGAGGAGTGTTGCCACACCTCAGAACTCTAGGCAACAGGTGATATCAGCTTTCCTGAGCCTACCACAAGGGCTGTGAGTCACCTCCAAACCAGGTCTCTTATGCAAGTGGCCTGAATCTGAGCCTACAGAGGGTTGGGTGGGCCAGAAGGAGGCCTGGCCAAGGCCACAGCTGGCAGAGAGCATGCTGGGCTAGCTCTAGAGCCACCTCTGATTTGGAATGACTCTACTGCAGGGACAGAAACTTGCACACAAACTGTTTATCTGGAAAATCAAGGCCAGCAAACGGACCCCTGGGTATGTCTGAAGCGGTTTGGAGCATTATAACAGGCCTGCCTTTCTTTTACTGTTGTTGGCCACATGTGGGATCCTTTCCCACAGGAAGTACATCAGGTTGAGCTACTAGTTCTGTGTTTGGTTTTGAAGCCATTCACAAGGCAGCTAGCCCTTCTGTCCTGACCTGGAGGTGCAAAGGCAGTGGTCAAATTGCCTACCAGTACGGTGGCCATGTCTACCACTCAGACAGTGAAGACAAATGCTATGGCTCTGTTCCATCAAAGTAGATGTGCTCTATCTAAGTGACCGAACCTGATAGAGTTCCCTCCATCTACCTGATGTACTAGAAGCTTGGGAAAGGGTCTTGGGCAACAGAGATCACTGAGCCACCTAGCTCTCCTGCATCTAGTAGTTAAGATTAACCCTTGGGATTCCACATTGATGATTAGGAAAAAGCACAGGCAGCGATAATTGCATTGGTGTTCAATTCCCAGCGTGGGGTAGGCTGGAAAATGGATCTTACAAAGGTGGTTCTTTTAGCACTGGCTCTCAAAAGATCTCCTTTGGAATTGTTTCTGGGTACTGTGACCAAAACATAACCAAATGCTTCTCCTACAGGGAGTCAAGGGTTGACTGCCAAAAAGCTGCGTGTCCCTATAGGAGTGAGATCTTTCAGCACTGCTGGGTAGCATGGCTGGGTGACATCAAATGACATCAAAGAGAACACAGAATTTTGGGAACTGTTCCTCAGATGAACATTTATGCCTATGCTGGCTCTCCTCACATGCATAGTCTAGCCTTTTAAGCAGATTGGTTTTTACAAAAATTTCACATACCCAGCTTTCCTGGGACACGGACTAGGGTATACATTAGGGCAGTGTTCTGTCTTACACATTCACATACCTTCGAGGTTTTAGGAAGTATATCTTGTCCCTGTTGTACCCTGGTGGGGCTGGAATGTGATGCTAATTGTTCTTTTGTGGCTGTGTGAAACCACTATCTTCCATACTGAAGCATTCCGTGGGAGAAAGAGAATTTAAAGCTAAGATTTGTTGTGATTTTTTTTCAAGTGACAAGAAATCTGCTTGTTTCTTTGATGAGAATGGAATGATGTAAAACATAGAAAATGTGAAACAGGGGAAATATAATTTATAAATCTGCTAAGAAGCTGTTTATAACTGAAAGGAAAGTGAGTTAGAATACAGAGCGAGTATGAATTCTGCTACCTTTGGAAAAGCGTAATTTTTAGCCTAAAAACCAGAGAGCCTGAGGCAGCAGTGCAGAGAGCTGAAGAAGCCAAGAGCTCTGCAGAAGAAAATGGGGGTCGAGTTGGAAGATGGACTAAGAAGGGTGAGGAGCGCTGGTCCAAGACGAACCGTTCACTTGTTGCTCTACAATGATAGGGAGGATTCAGGACCACCTGAAAATAGAAAAATCTGAGTCTGCTTGAAACCATTCTCTAAAATACCATGTAGTAGTCACATGTGGCTACATATCTTTCTGTGTGGTTTAGTCTCTGGGCACTTATGCTATCTAATATGCAAGCGATTGTTATACTATATTGTTTACAGAATAATGGCAGGAAAAGTCATGCTTTCATGCTTAGCATAGGCTTGTTCTCGGCTTGGGGGATGGGGGTTGTTGCTATTGTTTCTTTATCTACAGATGGTTGTCCTATGGATGGGAAACCAGTGCGCTTTAGTTGTGTTCTTGGTGCTGGTTCATAGTTTCTGGGTGTTCAGTCTATCCTGGTGGGGAGGGCCTGTGTGGTATAGTAGCTTGGTTTTAGTGGCAGGAACATATGTCAGAGGATGTTCACAGCACGGTAGACTAGAAAACTGAGTCTGATGGGAGCCAGGGGTTGGGTATCATCACCAGAGACCATCTTCTAGTGACCTTACTTCCTAAAAGTTCCCAAGCTGTCACCACCAAGCAGGAAACAACAAAGCATGAACCTGGGGCTGGGGAGGGCCTTCCATATCTCTGTGAATAAGGCCTCCTGTTTCCAGTCATTCTGGGGGGAAATACTGCACTGCTACTCCGAGGGGATCTGTTGTCTCTCTTGCTAAAGTTCCAATCTTGGGATTTTGGGCTTCCTCAGAGAGTTGCTGAGTTAAAACAAGAAGAGCTTCTCTTTTCCCCTTGCCGGTGGCAGTAAGGATTTTGACTCAACATCTGGTTTTGAAAACACGTTGGTTCCCTCTCCCAACTTCATACACTATGAAACACTGCTAAGCCCCCGTCTGCTGCTCTGACTGTAGTGCTGCCGCACCTCATGCTAATTCGTGTGGTCTTAGAATCCACATGTAGGCGACTACTGTCGTGGTAGATTTGCATAGTTCTCCATCTGCAGTAAATACGATTCCCCTGGTTGGTTAGCAAATCAGCTCTACAGGTGTTAGGTTATCTCCTGGTCTCACCTACAGTCACTGTTCCATTGGCTCTGAGATTTATCTAGCATTTATCTACTTAGTTCTTCATAAGGCTTTATAAATTAGTTTTCAAAACCTGCTTGTTCCTGTGGTACAGCGCTCCCTAGCTTCCTTTGGCAATGCCCTGGTCTGCTGCCGGCTGTCCAGTCTCCTCTGCGTCTTTCTTCTCACCTTTCTTGCTCCTCTCCTGGGCCATGGACATCCCAGAATATCTGTTTCCCTGGTCCTACACAAGTGCCCCTGAAGGGCCACCGGCAGACACTGCTGGGCCAGAGCCGAGTCTGAATGTACTTGGATGAGTTAAATCGTTAGAGAGCTGTAGTGTCAGAGCCAGGCACATCAGCTATGGCACAAAAGGACAAATTTCCTGTCACCTGTGTCTTCCCTGTTGTTACCAGGGTCCTTGGAGTCTTTTCTGTGAGCTATATAGGTATTTAGGTTGAATGAGAGTATGGAGAGCGAGTGGGCAGGGTAGAGTTCTCAAAACCTACATCCTGGGTCCCGGCTACTCTAACACTCTGCTGTCACTTTCTTCATAGGTGGAAGGGGGCATCTGTGAACTGGAATGGCTCAGACCCCATCCTGTGACCCTTGGATACATGGAGTTCTATGGCTTCAGCACTCATCACTGGGATGACCCCTGGACCCCAGGTTTTAGGGTCATGTCTCTTAGAGGAGTCACCCTGCCAGAGTTTGCATGGCCACAGAGGCATGTGGAGTCTTCCAGTTCCTTCCATAAAGGGCTGTGGTAGGGTCCTGTGCACTGCTGATGTCCCTCCTGGCCCAGCTGTGACTGCCAAAGACAGGAAGGAGGCCACCAGAGACTCTGCTGCCTTTCGTTTGCATCCCTCCTGGATAGACCTCTCTCTAAGGCCTCTGGTGTCACTGGCCTTGGGGACTCTGGAGCCTTGTTACTGCAGCTTCCATAAAGCAACAGTCAAGCCTATGACCAGGGCCAAGACTTTGTGGTTCATTGGTGTGAGTGGAACACAGGTCTGCTGTCAGCATGGCTAAGATGGGACAGACAGGTGGAGGCCCAGGACCCCGACTAGCAAAGTATCTCCTAGCCAAGATTTGAGGACAAACCCTGCCCTTTGTCCCAGAGTTGTCCTCGACTGGGTCCCCAGGTCTCTCAGTTTTCCACAGGAGCAGCATAGTCTAAGATACAAGCTACCAAGAGCAGCCAAAGGCCTGGAGAGCCCAATTCAGGGAAGACATGGCTGTCTTGTGAAGCCACATGAGGATGGGGTGGGCAAGGGTAGAACGCTACCCAGGGAGTGACTTCTTGCCCAGACAAGCAAAAATGATGGAGACAAGCAGAGGGATCAGGTGTCAACTTCCCTGTGGCTATGGGGAGAACTGGCTGCTGTGGGAGTGGGCAGGGCTTTGGACGAACTCACATTGCAGAATAAGAGAGGTTGGATGGGAAGATGGTATGTCACCACATGTTGTACACCCTCTGGCTTTCGTCATGAGGGGTGATAAAGCAGCAATGGGTAGCTAGGGAAGGTGCTGGCTGGTTCAGAGCCAGAGTCCAGGGCTGCTTGCAGCAGTTACAAGAGGTACCTAGGGGTAAAGCTCCAGACCTCAGAGTCCCCACCACATGACTATCCAGGTAGAAACTAGGATACCTCCTCCCCTAGCCTGGCAGCCCATGGAGTTTAGGAACCTAGCTGCTCTAGGCTGTGTCCTCTGCAGTAAGAGGTCTCCTCGCTGTAAGAAGAAACCCCCTCCTTTAAGGAGTTAGGGATGTGGTGGGGGACAACTACAGAGCTTGTCTTGTGTTCCTAGGGCACATGCTGTGTCCCAACTGCAGATCTTTGCAGAGGCAGGGAGGAGCCAACTATGCCATAGGAGAAGCAGAGGGCGGGAAGGGCTGTGTCCTGCCCCAGGCTCCCTGGGGGCTTACTGTGTAAACTTTAGTGGCCATTCACAGCAGGTTCCCAGTAGAAATGCTTCCTATATCTCCTTGAAATGTTTATGCATTTGTTTTCCTTGGCCAGAGATGGGCAGCTGCAGAGTGCCTGGCTGAGGAAGCTGGTTTCCCTGCAATGACCTTGTTTATCGGCCTGGGGAGGAAAAGTATCTTTTCAATGAAACCCACTTAGTCTCCTTGCCAGGGGCTCTTTGGCAGGGCTAGAGAAAACAAACAATTCCCAGCATTACTGCAGAAGGTTGACCCAACAAAGCACAGAGCTTGCTCTTCTCGGAGCCCTGATGCAGATACACAAGTACTACGTACGCTGTGGAGAGGAAGGTAGGCAGAGATGGGTACAACCGCTCCCAGGCCTTGAAGCCTTTTCAGTAACACTCTTCCGGCTGTAGGACCGAAACCCCTCCTCACAAGGGGACATTGTTCTCTGTGGGTGCAGTGGTAGGTGTCTGTGGCTCACAGCCCTCTCCCGAACTGCATTTAAAACATTAATGCTCACATACATATGTGCTAAGGGCCCGTACTTTTCTGTCTCTGTTACTCTAAGTGGAGACAAATTCCTAGTCTTTTTCTGTTGACTTTGCTTTCTCTTTAGCATTTGCTTCTTGATCTAGAGAGGGACACACAGGCCGTGACTGTTGATTTTTTGACATTATGCAGCGTGTGTGGAACCTGTGTAATGGCCACTTAACTCCAAACTCTCCTGAGGGAAGTCCTCCCTTCCCCTGGGATGTTCATCTGAACAGGTGCCGGGCAGCCTGTTTTCACTTCCCAGCCTTGCTCCAGGAGACCTCCAGATCCGAAACCACCCCTGGCTCTTTCAGAGAAGAGGGTCAGCCAGACAGTTGTTTGCTGTTTTGACTTTGTATTGATTCTTTGTAAGTTTCCCATCATGCACCTCAGTCCTGCTCATCTCCTCATAGCCATCTTTTGCCCTTGCAACCTCCCCAGCCAAACAAAAAACAAAACAACCCCTTCCCCCCTCCCCCCAGCAAAGCAGAGAAAACATCTCATTGTAGAAGCTGTATCATGTCACTGTGTGTCCCCTTTGGTCCATGCACCTTCACTGGTAAATGTTCATTGCAATGAGTCATTAGTCTGGTTTGAGGTCTCTGGCTTCTGTGACACCATTAATATTGAATCCTCACTGGTACTCCTTCCAGTTATCCCATTGTTGCCCTGTGTCATGGAGATCCTGCAGCTTTGACAGCAGAACCGACCCTTTTACATGTCCCAACTGCTCACAGATGATGTAGATTTGGGGGAAGGGGGACAACTCGAGAGCCCTGGACCTGGGCCTGGGTGGTAGCTGAGTTGGTCAGCCCACCAGCTCTCCTGCACTCACACCACCAGGGTGAGCTCTCCAGCACTGCCTTGTCTAGGCCACCCCATGCCTCCATTTCAGGAAGCAATGTTAACTCTCTTGCTCTCATGCCCTTGGGACTGGCTCACCTGCACCCACACCTCCAGAGCCAGCTCCACTGTGCTGCCCAGTCAAGGTTCAGGGCCCACTCTCCCAAGTGCTACAGCCTGAAAGGGGCAAGGACAGCTCTTTTGCTCTCATGACACCCCTCCTCCCTCAACCGGGGTCAGTTCTTCCTACTGCCACAGGTGGTGGGGGATGAGAGGGCTAAGGGCACCCCTGCACCCACGCCACCTTAATGCAGACCAATGGCAGGCCAACTATGCCTCTCTCACAGCTCACACTCTTGGAGTGAGCTCACCCACACCCCTGTACTGCCCAGTGAAGATGCAGGACCTACTCTCCTGAGTGCTGAGTGCTGGGCTAGCTCCACTGGGCTCAGTCTTCCCAACTGCTGGAGGTGGCAAGAGGTGTGGGGATCACCTCTCCCAAACCACAACTACCAGGGCCCACTCCATGGTGCTGCCTGGGTGAGGTACAGGGCCCTCTCACTGAGGTGCCGGCCCCTTTCACTGTCAGTGAGAGGAAACCAGCTCTCCAGAGTACCACAGCCAGTGAGGGATGGAGCCAGCTCTGTACAGCCCCTGGACATCCACATGGTCCCCAGTAGCTGCCCCGACCACGGGTGGGTCCCCATGTTCTCTAGTGCTAAAATGAGCCATAGACATCAACACTGACCCCTGTAGCTGCATAGCCACAGATGCAGACATGGCCCATGGCTCCGGGTGGCAGGGCTGGTCACTCGCCATAGGATACTCCTCTCTACCCCCCAGTCCTCAGTTCCATCTCTCTTCACAGTGCACACTGTGGTGGCTTTGGCATCTGACCACCACATATTTGCACCTTGTGGTGACTCCTGCTGCCGTCTGACCACACACCTGACAAGCTCCCGGGTGACAGTCTCCATCAGCATTATGTGGTGTGGTAGCAAAGAAGTGCCTATGCCGTGCTCCAGAGGGCAGGAGCTAGACGATCCTGACCTGTATGCTGCGGCCGTTCTAGAGGCTGCTCTTTGCCACCACTAGGCACACAGAGAGTTCTGGCTCCTTTGTTTCTCAGGATGTTTTATGTGGGGGAGTCCTCCCTCATCTACTTAGGGCAGGCCAGCTCTTCAGCGGGGACAGCCTCTCTCCCATTCCTTGTGTGGAACACCAAGTCTTTTCTCCATGGAATCCATTTGCGAGCCATGTGAAGCCCGAGTGTCCTTCCGTGAGCACAGGATCAGCTCTGAGTGCTCCGTGCCTTGCTTTTGCCATAACCTTCCCCAGGAGACCCAGCCACCATTCCTTCCATCAGGAGTGGGCAGGTTGTCCATTTGGACACATTAGTTTTTTCTGTCTTGCTTTTCAAGACAGTTTCTCTGCTTAGATAGAGTTTCTCTCTTTAGCCCTGGCTGTCCTGGAACTCACTCTGTAGATCAGGCTTACCTCGGACTCAGAGATCCACCTGCCTCTGCCTCCTGAGTGCTGAGATTAAAGGTGTGTGCCGTCACTGCCTGTCTGTGTGTATTGTTTTTCTAGGGATAAAATAAGTGGGTATCTTCTGTGTCCCATTGCCTTTTCCCAACCTGTATTAAAATTCCAAACGTCCACATACATTTGTGTTAAGGATTTTGTAGTTCTCTGTTGATCTACTTGGAGATAGACTCTGAAGTCCACTCCAAGCTTTCAAGAAATTGTCCTGGGAACTGCCTTACTTGGCTTTAGGAGCAAAGACACAGCCCTTTCAGACCTTGCATCTGATGCCTCTATACAAGACACTTGCTAATTGTAGGCCCAAATTGCCCTATGGCCAGAGGGTAGGGATGGCCAGCTTGGGAGGACATTAGCTCTATTCCCTTGGGGCACCACACAAAGCAGTTTCCAGGACAGCAGGATTCCTGTCGGTCAGAACTAGGCCAGGGCGTAGAGATATCCTAAGGTAAGGGTGCACTCAGACTTTGTCCGATTCCCCCCAGTGTGTCTGTGTCACAGGAATGGCACAGCTCTGACCGAGGGCCAGCAGGGACCCTCAGTCTGCTGAGAGTGAAAAGACCTGGTCTCCGTATGTACTCGGCTCTGCCAAGCAGGCGGCAGAGGACTTTTCCTGGTTCTGGATGCTAACCTCACTGTGACTCAGAGTGGCCCTCAGAGCAACAGCTTGCAGTTTCTCCTTCAGGGCCCATCCCACCCCCAACCCCCAACCAGAATCTGCCTCTTAAGATGGTGGGACAGTTTTAGTCTGGGATGCTCTGGTACAGAGCTTGTGGTTTTCATAAAGTCTAGAGAGATACACAGGAAACTCAACGTGTAGGTCTGAGAGGAAGACGCTGCCCCAGCATCTGCCTGACCCAGTGCCCGAAGCACTTGACTTAAGTGTGCCGAGCTCTCGTGTCTCGTGTGTGAAGCTGTAGCCTCACAGCATTCTAAGATAAAGTGAGGTCACACACAGACGCACTTAGAATAGGACCCAGCAATAGATGCTGCTTGCCAATCTCCAATGGACAAAGTAGAAACTTCTCCAAGCTTCTACTCTGGGCCTTAAAGCACAAGTGAATAATTGAATGAACGATCATTCCAGACTAAAGAGCAGTGTGAGCAGACAGACACGGCCGTCACAATGTCTGCTTCATCCTGGAAAAACACAGCGTGTTCTCAGAGGACCATTGTCAGGAGCCAAGAGCAGATGAAGTCCCCATGTAGGCCAGAGTGGGGCACTTCCCTTGGAAAGGGGATTTGCTCAAAGTTCTGTAAGATCTCTATCTCTTCAGGTGAGGGGAAAAGCAGGGGGCTTCGGGTGGGAAGGCAGCCCAGGTAAGGAGCACACGCATGGGTAAGGTGGTAATGTCCTGTGCAGGGCCCTAACACAGAACCCTCAAAGGATCCTCAGAGTTACAGGAGGCAATCAAACTAGGCTGCCAAATCTCTTGGCAGGTATTTGGCTCCACCCACCAGAGCTCTCCCTCCTCCCTAATCCTCATGGGGCTGCGAGAGGTGTGATTATCAGGCAAAAATGCCAAGCATGTATCGTGATAATGAAGACTGCTTCATGCACACTGCAGGATGGGGGTTGGCGGATAAATAGCAGAGCCAGGCCTAATGTGGTCAGGGCTTTTGTGTTAAGCAGGGAGCTTCTAGTAGACCTAGCAGTTGCAGAGAGTGCTCAGGAGCCCACCAGGCAGGCTGAGGGCTGAGTGACCATTGCCTGCAAGTGGCCTCACCACGCACCAGTCCCACAAATACCTGTTCTTCTCCAAGAGAAGTCAAGTCTCCAAGAGAGTCAGTAAAGGCCCTCTCTGTCTCTGCAGATGGGGGGACTGAGACACTTCTTTTGTGGCAGGCTTTTGCAGGCCAGACCACCAGGTGATACTTGAACCTCTTCTTCCTGTGTTCTTCCTGCCTCCCTTCCAGCCCGACATGAGCTCTGCCCACCTAAAAGTCACAGCAGCAGTGTTTGCATCCCCACGAGTCTGTCACTACTGAAGCCTTCCATGGTGTTCCTGAGTATGGCTGGGTCCTGCCTTCTGGCCCCCAGGTCCAGCTGTCATGTCCTACCAATCATATGGGTTGGCGTCAAAGCCCTCCTTGGGAAGTCCCTAGGGTACTTTCATGATGCTCTTGACTTCTCTGCCACCACTCCAGATCCTTGACAGTAGGTCATGGTCTACAGGCTCTCCCTGAACACAGATGAAACACACATGCACACACGTGACCACATCATAGACATTGTGGTTCCTTCCTTCTCCCTAGGCCCAGAGCCCTTCCTTCTTTCCTCAGGTATGAGTGAGTACAGCTGAGGGTTATAGCTACTTGCTCTGAGCCCTGCCCTGTCACTCCCCAAAGTGTGTGTCCAACAGCCTGTCACTGAACACTGGGGCTGGGCATCTAAACCGTCCGGTTATTCTGAGATTAAACCTGCCGCCTTTCCTGTGGTCTCTGATAAGGGCGATGCGGGGTGTTTATCTTTTTTTTTTTTTTTGGTCCTCTTGAGTCTATGAAGGTTGACAAACTCCAACTTCTCCAGGAAGCCTCAGAGCACTTGGTGATAAGTACAGTGTTTGGCCAACCTTCCTGTGGCCTGCTCACATTCAAGGTGCTTGAGACACTTGGTGTCAATACCATCCCTGAGCCCTGCCCCGTCCTGCCCCTTCCTGCCCCAGTACAGGAAGCACTAGTGCATGATTAATTATTACATGAGGACAGTGTGTAAACAGTCAACTGCTGCGCATGGGAACCTTGCACTTGAGGAACGGTTGTGCACTATTGATCTCCTGACCTGTACCCTACACATCCACAAGCCCAATTCCTTCTTGGAGGACTGGGTGGGGCAGACAGAGCATGCACTGCACACACTGGTGTGGTGGGGGTAGGGTTGGGGGAAACGTGCATGGCTATCAGGTGAAGGAACTGAGGGGTCTAGGGGTGATGGGAGCTGAAGATGTTAGCAAGGAATCAAAAAGGTCTTTAAATAGGTTGAGGAGTTTGCTTCTTCCTATGAGTACTGGGGACCCACAGAAGGCTTTAGGGTAGGGGTGGTTCCAAGCTGTCTCCAGAAGACTAAGATGCCAACAATATGGACAGTAGACTGTAGAGAAGAGACCAACTTAAGCACTAGGGCTAAAGGACTAGGTGGGGGAATGAGGCAGCCTAGGAACCAGGTGCATGGGGCCATGTCCTGGATTCAAGTCCTGCTGTCATTCCTACTAGCCAAGCAGAGCTTGGCTTGGAGCAGTTGCTCCCTCTGTTGGCTAATTGGGCATCACAGATCTCCCGGGAACAGTCTGTAAAATACCCCAGCCTCAGATGCAGGTTTCCTCTACTTGCCTGCCTTGGAAAACCATGAACAAGGGGCCTTGGGGCCTCAGCTTGAGTAGGTGCCAAGCCTTTGTTCAGATTCTGTTCCTGACTGCTGTCCATTGTTTCCCTTACTGTTGTCGACCTTGTGACCTTGGGCTGGATGGCAAGAATTACTTGGGTCCTAAAGGCTAATGTTGCAGAATATAGTCAGCCAGGCAGGATGGTTCACAGTCCCTTGGTAGTCTTGTGCAATCTCTTACCATGGGTCACTTGGTATCCCTCCCTATGTTCTGAAGGTATGAGACCCCCCTGGATGTTTGGGGTTTCAAAGGCCATCGTGGAAAATGCTCAACCCCCGAGAACCAGGAGATTCCATCAGATGTCAAATTTGCAGCCCCAGGATGGAACCCTGATACCCTTGTCTGATGTCAGGCTCTCCTAGAGCCCTGGGTCAGAGGCCCACATCTGTCTTCCTCTGCTGTTGTCATCCTGGGTTTGGGGGATCCTTGCTGCACCAGTCATGGATTGTGTGCTATAAGACAACGTAGCGAGATGGGACATTGGAGTGTTTTAGATTTCGAACTTGGAATTTGCTCGGTTTAAGTCTTAGTCCCCTATTCCCATTTATGTCTTCTGAATTAAATTACAAAACAACAGTTTGGGGGTGTAGCTCAATTGATATTAAAGTCTTAAATTCAACTCCCACTACGACATAAACCTGTCACCCCAACATTGAGGAGCTGGAGGCAGGAGAATCAAACATTCAAGGTTATTCTTGGGCACAAACCAAATACCAGGTGAACACGCACTGCATGAGACCGCCTCACAACACAACCAAGCACACAAGTGAAGTAACTGTGCCCCAGTTCCTCTCCTCTTGTGATGGCAGTAATGGGAGCACATCTTGCCCCTCTGGTGTGTGATCCTCCATAGAGTGCTTAGAATAGAGCTGGCCACCAGAAGTGCTCAGCAGTGGTTGGCCTTGCTCTGAGAGCAGCAAGAGGGCCTGAGGTACAAGTATGACCATATGTGTTGTTTCCGTAGAATGAGACTGGCTGGACCTCATGCATATTGGCCGAATCCTGGAGAAGAGTCTGACCCCATCATTCCCAAAGTGCCCTCCCAAATGGTGGCTGGCTTTCCCTTTGGCACCTCTGACCTGCCCTCTTGTGGCTCCTGGGCCGCATGGAGAAATGCCTTCTTTTGCTTGGTCTTCCTCATACCAAGCATTGGTCTCTGGCTTGGAAAATGAGATTGAGCCAGGTGATGGGCCCTGAAGCTAGCCTCTCTCCTTGTTCATCCTCCCTCCTTGCTCAGCTGCTCTGTGGAGGAGCAGAGGGTGTTCCAGAACATCTCCCTGGCTGAGGGTGGGTGGAGTTTCCTGCAGCCCCTCCCCTCTTATCTCCCCTGGTTTCCTGAGATTCTGGGAGCTTATGTATCTGGGTGTCCTGATTCCACACCCAGGCCCTATTGTGTGGGAGCCTGGTCTTTCCTTCAATTCAGCCCTCTCCCCAAGAGTGAGCAGCCTAGAGAGACAGGTCAGCAGCCCACAGACCCTGGAGGAAGCCAGCTGGCTAAGGTGAGCCTAGATATCTGTGAGCCTACTTCCTATTACTCCAAACCATTGCAGAAAACTCCCAAGTACTTTCCCCCTTCCCAGCCACAGCACACACATCTTGGGGCTGCACCTCCAATAATCTCCTGTTTCCTTTTCTGGAAAACCATCGGGTCTACAAAGCTGCTTTTAGATGGGAATCTGGGAATGGGTGTGTGTGTGTGCCATGGACAGTTGAGTCCTTAGGACCTGCTCTCTGTTACCCTCTCAGTTCACTTGTGTATACCTGGTTAGAATATAAAAAGGGGCTAGGCAGAAGTTCCCCATTGCCTCTCAGCGTGGGGCCTGCTTCGGTCTCTCCTCTCTGTCCTAACTCCCTGTGCTCACACTCACCTTCTGAGAGCTGACCCCTCACTCGGCTCTTCTCCCACCCCTGACTGGCCAGACGGGAGGAGAGGGCTTCCTACAGCAGAGCCTCTAGCCTTCCCACTTTCCAGCATCTCCATCCGTGTGCTCCACACCGATTCAGGCCTCCTTATCTGTACATAGCAGCAGAAGAGGTTGCAGAGATGGCCCCTGCTTGGAGTTCAAGTAGTGGGAAGAAGACGGACTCACCTCGCAGGTCAGTGAGTCCCTCTTTTAAAGTCCGTCTCTTAAAGTCAAACCCACCCAGCCAAAGCAAAGAGGCCTCATGGGAACCTCATATGAGCCTGGCTTGGCTAGCTGGCCAGCCTTATCCCTTCTGTTTGGACCCTCCCTTCCTTGATATAAACAAATCTATTGCCACATTCCCTCCTCCAGGAAATCATTCCTGACCGCCGAGAAGAGGTGGGGTTCTTCCACTGCCCGAAGACCCACGCTACCACTTCCCGTCCTCAGGCCTGCATCTCACCCATCCCCTGCAGGGGACATGGTGGAGCATCACAAACTCACTTTCCATCCTGTCCCTTGGCAGGGGTGCTCGACTGGCTGGGGTCCGAGCCAGTTTGCAGTGTTTAGATGTCCCCCTGGGCATGAATGCCAATTTTGGCACAGGGTGGGCACCAGGAGGACTATGCTATTGTTTCTGAACCATCTTTTGCACAAGGGTTTTAGCATATTACCTTATGGAGCCCAAGTCCCTCTCATGGCACACCCAGCGGGTACACTGTCTGCTCTTCGAGTCTCTGACTATAAGATATGTTTAGTCAATTCTCTGGCATCCAGAATCAGGGAAAATACTTTCCACTGATAACGGACAGTTGCACTGGTTATCTCAAGGTAAGAAACTAGCGATCAGTGCCTTCCATTCTTGCAATGGCTAGCTGCTCAATTGGAAGTAACAGTAAGTTGTGCTTGACCACTGGGTAAACAACTAGCTGTGTTTGTGACTCTAACAACTCAGTCCCTTGCCACTCATGGTGTACCTCTGGGACGAGTTGTCATTCCCTGAGTGCATGTTAGAACACGGAACTCTAAGTCCCAGTCAGAGTTAGGAACCAGAGGCTGCATTTTAAGAAGTCACCTAGAGAACTTGTGTTCCCGTGAAAAGCTGAGAAGTGCTGGTGACTCCATGGACGGATGTTTCTAGAACAGATGTGAAAGTTCCCTACAGGAATGCCTGTTAGAGTTCTCCTCTGTCCTCTGCAACTTCTAGACACCCCCAGGCTTTTTGGCAGCCCCCGGTCTGTGCAAAATCAGCCTGGTTTTGACTGACCCTTGGACTTTGCTCTGGGATGGTCAGGTTCCAAGAAGTGGGGGAGTTCTCTGCATACACTGTGTGCTCTACACTGTGGTTTCTTAAGGATGAAGCAAGATGCTCCCAGGTCAGGAGGGACTGGCTGCCCTCTGTGATGATGGACTTTCCTCAGTAACCGGCAGGGACACGGTGGTCATGCAAGGATCAGGAACTGTCCTGCCGTTAGGATAGGGCAACTAGCTCTAGAGACCTGGAGAGGTCCTCCAAGAAGCTGCAAGTCGAGAGGATAGATCCTTGAGCCCCATCCTGCTCTAAAGAGCTGCTACTTACCGTGGAGAGGTGAGGAACACACTTGGACTATGGCCTTGAAATGCAGCCCTGGATCAGGTGGCTGAGTAACTAGGACAGGAAGAAAGGAGTCACTCATAGCCCTGCCATGGGGTAAGCTGCCTGGGAAGGGAAGATATGTCAGTCAGGGGACAGGACTCAAAGGGGTTCCCTCATCTAATAATGTATTTATAGCTCTTCAGTTCCAAATAGTCTGCGGTTCGAACCCTGCCACTTCCAGAAGGCCTCTGGATCTTCTGCCTCACCAACCAGCAATCCCCAGTGGCATCTAACTGTGCCTTGGGTTCTTCCATCTTCCTTAGGAGTGAGGGCTCCCGACAGCTTGCAGACCAGGGCTCAGGTTTCACTTGTGACCACTTATCCTAAGCCATGAGAGTGACCAGAAAGGATGGGATGAGCCGTTCCTGGCCCATGAAGTGGCAGGTCCTTTTTGGTGTGCCCAGCACTCTGCTAGAGCCACTCTGCCTGGCAGAGGGAGGTGGTAACCTGCTCTATAGGCTATTTGGGGAATCACTTCAGCTTGTGATCAAAAACCCCAGCTACCTTCATGCTCAGAGGTTCTGAGAATCAGGAGAGAAGTTCAACACAGAACTTCTGGAGAACGCTGGAGTAGATGACAAGATGGCAGGGAGTCCCTTGGAAGTGACTTGGTAGGATTGAGGACCACAGCAGCAATACCCCAAAGCAGGAAGAATGTGTGTGGATCTGGGGGCTGAACCAGGATGGGGATTACAGCGGGAATCCATCTCATCATTTTCTTATGAGATGAGACACTGATTGCCTGTGTGAGATGCTCTTGCTGGCCCGGTGGGCTCCAGGAATGTTGGCTTCACATGAATAGAATGCTCAGATGGACACAGGGGGAGGGGTCTCCAAGGCGATGAGGCAGGGACCAGCCCTACTCACTCTACCTTCCACCCCTAGAACTCAGCCCACTAGGCTGGCTCACAGCGCCATGATCCTGAGGAGATAAAGCATGAACAAGAATGTTCTCATAGGTGCCCTGCCCTGTCTTTGCTCCAAGGGAGCCTAGCACACACTTTAGCACTGGCTGGTTGATGTCTAGAGACGTCTACATCCATTCAGCTTTGAGAATGTTCCCCACATACCCTGTCTGCAGAACCCGTTCTCCTTCTGGCAATGGGCAGAGGGCATTCAGGGTGCAAAGTACTGCCAGGAGGTGAAGAGAGACTAGCACACCTGTAGTAAACAGGATCTCTAAAAGAAAGGCAGCTCCAGGAAGTCCCACTGCTGTATTCCTCTTCTTGTGCTTTCTCCTCTACATCATTAAATTAAGCTCCATGAAGTGAATGAGGAAAGTCAGGTCCCTAGATTATGAACCACACAGGTGGCAATAACGGTGAGCACTTGGAATGGGTAAGGGACAGAAATACAGGGACCAGGGCTACAGATAGCGGGGCCACAGTGCATGGTGGAGGGTCTGATGTATGAGGGGCTATCTTTATTCTTTGTGAGCACATTCATGCATCTATGTAAGTACCTCTATGTGCACACATTCATATGCATGGCACCTATATGCGATATATACATATATGGGTAAGTAGGTATAAATTATGCCTGTCTGCATTCAAGTGTGCTCCATTATGAAAACCTGTCATGTGCATGCGTGTGTGTGCACATGAGTGTGTGTGTGTGTGTGTGTGTGTGTGTGTGTGTGTATACATTCAGCCCATGCATAGTCATGGCGAGGAAGAAGGAACCATTGGTTTATAATGTGACATGTGGCAGTGTAAGAGCTTGGATGGGCTGTCAAGGGCCACTGAGGTGGAGAAGGGCAGGGAAACCAAGTCATAGGAGCTTGTTAAAGAGGTCAACCAGAGTTTAGCAACACAGGGCAGGTGTTGTGGTTGCTGAAGGCACTCCTGACTAATGATGGTGGATCAAGCCACACTACACTTTTGTGGGCTCTGAATTCGTCAGCAGAACAATGTCCCCAAGCCTTTGGTGCCTTTGGGCAGGCAGTGTCACTGGGGCCACAGCCCAGAATGGGAGGCTTTCTTGGGGACAGTGTCTGAGACCTGCTGGACTTTGCATGCTGGAAACCTGAAGCCACCAAAAGCACCAGAGACACCTTGGCCTTGGAAGCCTCTGATTCTCCTGCAGCACCACCAGAGGAGATCCCAGAAAACTGGATTTGACTGAGAAGTGCAGGACAAGACTCCAGTGCCAGACCAGAGAAGATCCAGCCCAGAGGTATCCAGAGAAGGGGTGTTCCTTTGAGGGAGACACTGCCAAGGTCCAGCGTCTCTGCTTTGTGGCCTGGATCTGAACACTTGGGATCATAAACAGCAGGGGACAGCTTGGGTGTCTAGTTGCCAAGCAGTGTGAGTAGTCAGAAGTGGCAATGGGGGAGCTGCTGGTTTGGAGGAGTACTTGATGGGGGAGCTGCTGGTTTGGAGGGGTAGTTGATGGGGGAGCTGCTGGTTTGGAGGGGTACTTGATGGGGGAGCTGCTGGTTTGGAGGGGTACTTGATGGGGGAGCTGCTGGTTTGGAGGGGTACTTGAGGGGGAGCTGCTGGTTTGGAGGGGTACTTGATAGGGGAGCTGCTGGTTTGGAGGGGTATTTGATGGGGGAGCTGCTAGTTTGGAGGGGTACTTGATGGGGGAGCTGCTGGTTTGGAGGGGTAGTTGAAGGCTGACCTGTAGGTTTCAGGCCTTTCTTCTACCTAGGTATTGCAATGTCTTTCAAGAAAAGCTCTTCTTAAATCGCATGCAGCTGTCTTGAAGGGAAGGTAGCCTTCGGTCAGGAAGGGAAGAATGAGAAGTGGATTTGGTTATCAGATCAGAGGAACGCAGAGTGCCAGACTGTTGTGAATCCACCCTGATGCTCCTTTCCCAAGCTCTGAACCATGTTTCCTTTTCTTTCTGAGTCCTGGTTTCTCCAAGGACTGGAGAGCAAATGGTTCCTGGATCTCTTCTCTTGAAGTCTTACAATGTAATGAGGCAAAGACTGGAGATGTTTAAAAAAGGCCAGGGCAGCGGGGATCAGGAAGCCACTGCCGCAGGGCTAGGCCCAGTGCAGAGAAGGAACTGAGAGTGAGGAAGTCCTCCCAAACCACTTACACACATGACACTTCCTCTCAAGGCCCAAGACAGCAGCAGAGGCCCTGTCTTGCCCTGCCTTCCCCAAGGGTGCGGTCTAGCTGCCTGTTTCAAAAACCACCAGCAGTGCCCTCTCCATATGGGAAGATGCTGTCCTCCTGGGCCATCAGGAATTCCCATTGCAGAATAGGGCTTGAGAAATTGCAACTATCACTGTCACGGAGGTCTTTGCTAGCCCTGAGTGGGTTGGAATAGAGGCAGGGTCTATCCTGCCTTCTCAGGCGCCCTCCTTGGACTTCAGCCTTTTTCCTGAATCCCCGTTTTTAATCCTGGGCATGATATAAAGATCAAAGCCCTGTAGACTCCACCAGGCCAATGGCAGCTTTTTTCCATCCTGTCCCAGTGACTCTTCCACTACAGAGAATTGCTGGTAAAACATTAAAATAGAAAACCCCACTGTCCAGAAATGGGTGTGGTATTGCCCCTCACCCAGAAGACAAGAAGCCTGGCCTGCGGCTTGAGGCAAGTAGGGGTGAGAGTGAGGATAGGGAGGAGCAGGGCGAATAGGAAACAGAAGCCTAGAAAATTATTAAATTGTTCCATCCCTGCTGAATCACTGGGGGCCTCCTAAATCCGTTTTTGATTTAAGAGTGATCGCGTGATGCCTGAATGCCCAGGCGCTGCCTCTTAGACAAGGACGTTCCTCCCTTCAGATTCTGGGAGAGGCAGGTGTCCTTCTCTTGTGAGCAGGAATAGGGGGCAGAATTCCCACCATGCTCAGCTTTCTGCTCAGCAACCTTAGGGACCCAGCCTTTTCTAGGCTCAATGTGGGATGGTCCAGGGTGCCTTCACAGTGGAGGGTCTGCAGGACCAGGGGTACCTAGGAAGAAGGAGGGATGCCCGCTGAATGGCCACAGCAGGTTTGGTGAGCTAGGGTATAGGAGTTGGGAAGAGAGGGACTGTCATGAGGCTATACTGGGCTGTGAGGAACCTGAGCACTGGGGGATAAAGAAGCTGAGCTTCCGAGACCCTTAGTAATCCTGTGCCACCGTTTGAGCTGACCTTGTCTCCTCCATTGTCAGAGGGGCTGACCTTGTCCCACAAGGAGGACGGCTCCAGATAGGCACCTCTGGCTATGAACTCCTAAGTGGATCAGCCTCCAGAGAGTCATGTCTGACAAGTCCTGGATCAAAGCCAGCAGAGGGGCAAAACCAGGTGCCCCACTGGGGAAAACTTCAGACAAAGCTGGGAGCCCCAGCGGGTAAGGCAGGAGGGGAGAGAGGTCCACTCTCCTCAGGCCTGTCACGGAATATCCTGTCTTTCTCTCCCGCTTCACCGTTCTTGCTTCCAACCCAGGAAAGCCGGAACAAGCCTGGAAAACTCATGCAAGCTGGTGGTAAGCTTATGCTGACCGGAGAGTTATGTGTGTGCCAAGTCTCCTCCTACCCCGCACTCTATTCCTGGTGGGCCTTCTGGACGGAATGAAGCCATTACTTTCTTTGCTTGGCTTATAGAGAAAACCTCTGCTGGCAAGAGATTGAGTCCACCCTTTCAGCGTCTCTGCCCTGAGTGTCACCAAAGCTTCCGGGTAGGGAAAGAGGGATCATGCGAAGAGATGTTTCTTTCCTGTACAACTTAAGATTCCTATCCTTATCCTGCCTCTGAGGCTCTGGTCACCTCCTCTGAGATGGAGACTGAAGTTCTCAGCCCCGGATCATCCTGTGAACAGTCAGCTCTGACTGGCCTGGGCCTCGCTGGGAAGTTCAGGAGTGAAGCACAGCTGGAAAAGCACTTGCTGGCTGCCACCAGGGCCCAAGTGACAAGTCCTGCCTGGAGCTTGGGCACTAGGATGGGGGGTGTCTGCTTTATTTAGTCTGCTTGAGAGTCTGTTCACAGGAAAGACACAGGGGCCAGCCCTAGGGCATTGGGACACTCTAAGGAGAAGCACAGTACAGCCAGGCCTTGGACCAGGTTCCCAGGGATGACTCCACTGTAGGGGCTCTGGCTGCACCCTGCTCCTCTGTGATTTTTTTTTTACCTTAGATCGATGCTTCCCTCTCTACCTCACCTATGCACGGACGATAGCACTGCTCTCATCAGCACCCCTACCTACCTTGAGGCTAGTGCTCAAGGTCCTTGCCCTTCGTTCTGGGATACTGAACTGGGTAGAGTAACCTAGGCCTCAGGGACCTTTCCTTGTGGGGGTGGTGCTTAAGCTCTAGGATTAGGATTAAGTTGTGGAGCATTCTAATCCCAGCGTTCCTTCCCTTGGCACACCATTGATGGCTACCCCAGCCAGCAAGGCACTGCTTAGTTTCAGCCTGCCCCCCCCCAGCCCCCGGCCACCGCACTCCCCCAACCCTGGCCAGCCAGCCTGGATCGTGACAGGCCAGTGAAAAAGAACGAGGCATAGGGCCTTTCTGCCTGACGTACAGCCAGGAAACTTTCCACTTTACTGTGCGGATAGCCAGTTCAGAATTGCAGGGGCCCCTGGGCATTGTAGGAAGTAGTGACAGAAAAAGTTCGCATCGGTATTTCAGGCAATGCCTGCACCCCGATGGCATCTCCTTTGCTCAAAAACCGAAGCCATGTTCATAGCTTCAGTGGTTAGTGAATCTAAACAGTTTAAGAGCTTATGCGGCAGAAGGGAAAATTCAAGTAGACAAGGGGCAGGTCTTTGTGGCCTATGGTATCCTGTGGTATCCAGAATGGTGTTTGGCATGATATTAGTGCTAATAAAATACTTGTGCTAAAGAATATACTAGTAATATCCAAGGGAATCTCACCATTCTTCTACACACACACACACACACACACACACACACACACACACACAAGCACACCACATAATTCAGCTACAAACCTGGCTGGTCTGCAGGTGTGGGGCCAGCTCTCCCTATGATTTTCCTAGAATCCTCTGGGCTGGGTCCCTGAGCCAGACAGCATCAGATATGAGCCTTACACAGCCTTGCAGACAGATCTTTGAGTCAAACTGAGTTTCTTGAGGGGCTCTGTCACGGGGGAACCTCTCAGAATATAGGATGTGGTGGAGGTTCCAGGAAGTGCTCCCTCATGGCTCCCTCTCTAGAGGGTTAATAAGTCTTCGATTGCATACAGCTGCCAAGCAGCCTCTACACCACCTTTCTGCTCAGAGCCACTCCTCCTGGCCTTCTAAGTATCTAGGTGTGCGGTGATAAATTAATTCCCAACCAGCCACCTGCTCCCATCAAACATACCACCACAGGACTTCTGTAGGTCACATCAGGTTCCAGGCTGCTGCTGAACAGAAGCTGGCCCTTGAGAGACAGTATCCTTCTCTGTAGTGTGGACCCTGGGTAGAAGGCGCTTGGCCCTACCTTGATGGACGTCAGACTCAAAGACCATTCTTCTCTCGGTGAGCATTGGTTTCCCACCTCTAATGGGTAAGAAGCCAATGGTTCTGATAAGGACTAAGATAGGAAGGCAGGGGACCTGATTATTACAGGCCCTGCCTTGTGTCACAGAAAGAGCCTACATGCTGTCCCTGGTATTCTTCCAGCACACTCAGACAGTAGGCAAATGACCAGTTCTCTGGTCCTTTACTCCAGGTTTTGGGGGTACACAGGGAGCGTGGTGGGTGCTTTGTCTGCACCCACCTTTCCTCCTCTCCTCCTGCTGTTGGAAAGTGACTCTGCTCCCCTGGGTCCCCCTTACCTTCCTCCTTTTTCTTTCTGTATCTCCATTCTGGTCCAGCCTGATGTCTCCTCTGCTTGGTGCTTTTCCTGTTTCTGAAGTATTGTTTTTTCCTGAGATGCTAAGGATTGAATCCAGTGCCCAGGCGAGGATCGTATGAGTGGGAGCATCCCTAACTCTTGCCCCTGTCTCCTGCCTGGTTGGGGAACCTCTTTCACTTTCCATCATCGCTTGGATAATGCTTCCTGCTGCTCTACCCAGCATCCCATCTCTGCATCCGTCTCCCATTCTCTCCTCTTCAGGTCCATCTGTCATTCCTTCTATCTCTCTAGTAACCTTCTAGCTCCTTCGCCTATTAGAGGGGGGAAAAGGAAAAAAAAAACTAAATATCTTCCCCAACCTCTCTCAAATCTTTGGCTCAAATTGTTTTAAGTTTGAGGATTGGGGACGGGGGGGTTCTCCAACAACTTAGCTTGGCTAAGGCCTACCGTTGTGTGCAGAATGATAGCTGTCTCCCAGAAAGCTTCTCTACCCGCATCAACTGAGGCCTGGGTGGTGAGGGCACATCCACAAGGTGACATGAAGCTGCTTGGTCCAGGCCAGGACATTGGAAGCCACACTGGCCCACAGATTTCTGGGCCTGAGAACTTGAGATTACTAACTCTGCTCACAGTGGGATGGGACAGGCAGGCAATTTCTGGTGCCACCTCCAGGGAGGGCAATGTTCGTCTAGGGAGTCCAGACAACCTCTATTCTCCACCCTTTCTAGAGTGCCAGGCTCTGCCCTCAGGCACCCTTGAGCTTTGCAGGCTGGGCGGGGACACCTGGATTTCTCTGGCCCCCTGAGAAGGGCTGGCTTGGAAGAATTTCTCAAAGCCTATTAGAGCAACGGTTGCCTCCTGCCTCCTCAGGCTGGGCAGGGCTGAGGGCTGAGGCGGGTGGAGGGAACAAGGGAGGGCAGGAGGGGGAGAGGAGGAAGGAAAAAGTTGGCAGGCAGACAGCAGAGCCCTGTCTGCATCCATCGCAGAGAGGAGGCTCGTGTGGTGTGGGGCGGGCCAGGAGCAAGGAGAGGCCTTCCTCCCTTTGTGCTCCCCCCACCCAGCCCTATAAATAGGCCCAGCCCAGGCTGTGGCTCAGCTCTTGGAGGGAGTTGAGCACCAGGCATCCAGCGGTTAAGTCAAGGCCCCTGCCAACATGGCCAGCGAAATCAAGAAGAAGCTCTTCTGGAGGGCTGTGGTGGCTGAGTTCCTGGCCATGACCCTCTTCGTCTTCATCAGCATCGGTTCTGCCCTAGGCTTCAATTACCCACTGGAGAGAAACCAGACGCTGGTCCAGGACAATGTGAAGGTGTCACTGGCCTTTGGTCTGAGCATCGCTACTCTGGCCCAAAGTGTGGGTCACATCAGTGGTGCTCACCTCAACCCAGCGGTCACCCTGGGGCTCCTGCTCAGCTGTCAGATCAGCATCCTCCGGGCTGTCATGTACATCATCGCCCAGTGTGTGGGAGCCATCGTCGCCTCCGCCATCCTCTCCGGCATCACCTCCTCCCTGCTCGAGAACTCACTTGGCCGCAATGACGTGAGTGGGGTATCTCAGGCAGGGGTCTGTAGGAGAAGGCAGAGAGGGGACTGGTTCCATTTGCCTACCCGTATAATGAGGGTACTGAACAACAGAGAGGAAGATGAAGGCTTCTGGGGTCACGCTGAGATATGGGGCCAGAACTCAGCTGGGCTACAGGGTCTGTTTGCTGGTAGAGCTGAGAGTGTGGAGGAGCTGGACAATAATGGTTGCCAAAGTCCCCTGCGAGTATCTACTGCCAGCAATGAGCTGAGGGGGCAGCTAGCTGTGTGTCAGCAGTGCCCCCCCTCCAGGGGAGTTTCTTGGCCCTTGTCTGTCCTATCTGAACACGCACTTTTCTCCCTTGCAGCCCCGTCCACTAGGCAACCTTTACCTACTGTCCTAAGTATACTTTCTCCTGATACCTACCATGTTTAAAGCCACTTCTGCAGGTGTCTGAGTGTGACTCTCTTGATAAGTTGCCTGGGCTTCTAAGTGGCTTCTAATCCTTACCCAGGTTCCCAAATCAACTTCCTCAGAAAGTCAGGAGACGACTCCCTTTCTTCCCTCTGTCTCCAGTAATTAGACAAAGTGGAGGGAACAAAACTCTCTCTGGAGTTTTGGGAGAGTTTTCTAGATACCCGTTCAGAAAAAGGGCTCGGCTCAGTAGTCCTTGGCCACTGAACCATGAGGCACGCTTGCTTGTTGTGTACAGAGGTGGAAACGGAGGTGCAAGCTTGTCTGCCCGGGTCCTGAACTTGTGTAAGCTGCTTTCGAGTGGATGCTGCATTGGGGAGTATGTAAGCACTTGTACTGTTTCTGGCTTTAATGATAAGCAGACGCTGGCAACAGTATGTGGCAACTGTTCAACATAACTGTCCCTGAGCCATTCCACACAGCTAAGTGGCCTGTGTGGTGGCTGCCTGGCCACAAACCTTTTCCAATTTCTTAGCTAAGTGTCCAGGATGACCGAGTGCACTTGGGTTTAATGGGGACCAGTTTAGCAGGAGTGTCTGAGTAAAGGCATGGGGTATCTCAGAATGGAATAGGCTGGAGTCCCTCGACAGAAGCAAAGACTCAGAGAAAGGAAGCTGCTGGCTGGACCCCAGTAGGGCAGACGCAGGGGGATAGGAGTAAGGATGTGGGCCAGGGCTCCAGTGAGTTGGATGGCTATGCGTGAGTAGACGCCTTTCGTTTCCCGGCTGAAGTTCAGGTCGTGGAGATGCAGGCAGGGAGGAGGTGAAAGTCTGATGCAGAGGGCGGTTGTCCTGGCTGTTCTGCAGGGATGAGCACTTCTGTGCCACAGTGACACCTCAGGATCACACTCAAGTCAACCTCTGCTCAGCTGGAGATTGAAGATTAGCCCTGTGGCTGGAGTTTAGACCTTAGCTGGAGAAAAGTTGGCTGCCGTAGGTAGCATAAGGAACAGGGTTAGTCAGGCCGTGTCCCTCTAGACTTCAGTCTCTCCAATAGGAGCAGGGCTAGATGCCTCAGTGAATTCCAGCGAGGAGGTTCAAGTTCCCGCTGAGGTGGAGGCTGGGGAGGATGCAAGCAATACATGCTCCCTCCTAGCTCTTATCTCTTCCAAGTCAAGTGACAGGCAAGACCCGTGCCCTTGCTGGCAAAGGCTTTGCATTTTCTAATATTGTCATCCAAGGCAGAGGCAGAACGTGATAGCTTCGGCAGCACCTGCGTCTGGCTATACCCCACTTCAGTTTTTGTTCTCCTACCCCCCACCAATTTTCCAGAGGTGACAGAGTATCTGTGTCAGGCAGAATATATACAGCTGAGGGAGAAAAGGCTTCAGGCTTGTATGAAGACAGCTTGGGGAAGGAGGCAGGCACCCTAAGCCCTGTTTGCTGTTAAACACCAAGTCTTCCTGGAGCTGAGCATCCGAGGTTCAAAAGGACCTCAGGTTCTGGTGACATTCCTGTTACTCCCACACTACTAGCTTATATTGTTGGCTGGAGCTAATTACCGACCCCCAAAAGGACTTGGCTAAGAGAGCCCCAGCAGCAGTATTATATAGAGGGACCAAACATTGTGGTGAGGTTTCTACCCCATCCAAACAAACAATGGACCTTTGGCATGTAGGACAGTCTGTCCGCCAGCCAAATGGCTCTCTCTGGGCACTGGCTCCTGGTTATGGTGGGGCTGGGAATGGTCTCAATGCCTCAGAGGAACAACGGTCAATGGAACAGGTGGCAGCCTCTTCCCTCTACATCCCTGGGGAAGGCTCTCACAGCTCCTCTGCTCTTACCCTCATCCTGCCGCCAAAACCTGGGTGGGGTGAGTTGTTGGCATGGAGATTTCCAAAGAAAACAGAGGGGGAAGTGGCAGGAAGTGGTTGGGTGAGTCAGGGGGTGTCCCCCAGGGACATGGTGGGGACAACTTTCTCCTGACTAAGTCAGGGCTCAGTAAACGCCCTAGAGCGACCACGGGCATCCTATGAGGCCATTGGTCCTTTGTGGGTTAAAGAAGTAGAGCCTAATTTGCACTCTTGGCTACAGGCTCTGAGGCTCCCTGCCCCAGGTCAGTCACCTGCACCCTATGTAACTCCATGCAATAGGCTGGGCTTAGATGGCCCTAATTCCCACCTATGAACCCGTGAACAGGACTCAGAAGGGTGTGGCCAGCTTTGGAGAGTAGAGGATGCTGGAGCTTTAGAGTCCTGGCATCCCGGCTGTTTTCATTCTTCCCCTTTCTGGCCCTCATCCTCAGAAATGACTGGGGCTGTTGGGTGCTGAGAGCAAGGCTGGGTCAGCCAGGCTCCCCACTCTGGGCAGCTCATGGGCCTGAGGCCAGATAGACCACACAGCTGCCTGTGATACCAGGCAGGAGGCAGGTGAGATAAGAGGTGTCAGGGCGGGCCAGGGAACTTTTGAACCGAAAGGATGGGAGGGCCAGGAGAGCTCCAGGGAGATCATCCTATAAGAACCCAAATGTGGACTGAGAAGGGGCTTCTGGGTACAGCTGAGGCAAAGGGGCAAGGAAGGCGGTGGAGTAGAAGTGGTCATCAGATTTGGCAGAGTGGCGTCACAGTAGGAGGCTGGATTTTGAAGTCGTTAGGAGCTCTGGACCTTGTCTGGTCTCTGTTTCTGGAGGAGACTATTTTCCCAGAGCCTCCCAGCCTAGCCACCGGGGGTCTCAGGCAGAGGGCACGCCTATTCTCTTCAGGGTCATCTCTTAGTTCTATTGATTCAGGACCCAAATACTTGGAAATGTCTCCACCTGCTATTCCAGATTGTATATATATCGGTCCCTAATGCATATTCCTCTGTCCGTTTCTTGGGTGTTAGCATCCCCAGCCAGTGGGAGAGAGGGTACTTTCTTACCTGTAGGCCAACCAGGGTCGAGTCTCTTGCTCCCTTGACTAGGGCTTAGCAGTGGGCTATGGAAAAGAAGCGTAAATTTCCAATGCCCTGACCAAGTCCAGCATGGCCAGGGACAGAGCTGGGGGCTGGGTGTAACAGCATAGCTGGGACCTGTAATTATTGTTTCCAGGCAGAAGCTAGGAGGGAAAGGACAGGGGGAGAGTGCAGAGAGGTGGAGCTTTGTGGCAGGGCAGACATTCCTTCCCACAAAAATTCTGAGGCTGGGTCCTCCACAGCATCTGCTGGATCCGTACAGCTAGTGTGGACAACCTGTCCCAAACCAGGGTCCACCTGGGACAAGTATTTAAAAGACAACACTCCAAGAGGACTCGTGCAGGTAGCATCTGAGGCTCCCACCCAAGCTGCTCCTCCCCATCCCTAGCCAGGCAGCTTTCGCAGCAAAGCCCCTCCTCTCTAGGACACACTCAGTGTGTTCCTGGTCTCTCCAGGCAGGTCACAGTTTCTCCCTACCCACCCCCACAGCCACTGGAAGCCATGTGTTCTTGTTGGTAGCAGTTCTGTGCCCTGGGAACCTTCCCGTCCCTACCCTTCAGAAGCTCCTGGACGGTTGAAACCTGAGCCTCCCACCTGTAGATAAGGGCAGGAAAATGTCTTTGAGGCTCCACAGTGTTCAGGGACTCCTCTGTCTGGGACTTTTCCTGGAGACTAGCGGGGCTCCTCAACCACAGTATTGGGATGAGCGGGAACAGCCCCAGCGGAACGAGCAGGGGTTGGGGCTATGCTCACCCAAACAGCTAATGTTCCTGAGCTTCCTTGAGACTGAGATTGAATCCCATAGACAGCGGTGGGCACAATCAGCCCCTTTAGGGGCTTGAAATTCCAGTAGAGACTCCAGAGGGGAGTTTCTGTTCTGTATAAAGATTTTGTTTTTAACTCAGGAAGCAGCTGAGCGCTCTATCTCTAGAAACGCGCAGGTTGGACCCTGCCCTGACAGGGAAGCTGCTCTGGGCGAGCCTGGCTGGGTAGAGGTCCAGTGTAGGTGGGTAAGAGACTTTGTGCTACAGGCTTTATGGCAAACTGAGAATGGGAGGTGGAGACTTGAACTGAGGTATCTGAATGCTGGCTAGAGGGTGCCTACCTGATTTGGGGCAAGGAGGAATCAGAAGACTGCTTGGGGCTAGAGTCTAGGCCAGTGCCTGCATTTTGCTGTCAGGAAAATGAGACCCAATCAAGCTATAGATTCTTGTCAAGATTGTACAGTGGGCAATGTCAGTGCAGGACCATGCTCCAGACCTTCTGTAAACATGTACACGCACATGCACATACGTGACATGGGGCAAAGAATGTGCTCTGAGCACTGCTTAGATCTGGGGATGCAAGGGGGGTGTGGGGGGGAGGTCCTCACAGGAGCCTCTTCCTCTCCTTGCTCTGCAGTAAGGAAAAGGAAGAAAGGAAGCTGGAAACCTTTTCTTTGTGTATTGTTTCTCATCAGAAAGATAAACTGTCTCTGGGAGCAATTGAAGGGCCTTTAAGAGCAGCTGCTCTCACTCAAGGGGTCTCTCTCTTTTGACACTCCACCCCCTTCCCCAGATAGTAGTGGCACCACCCTTGTGGGCATGGTGCATGAGGGACTCATGGTGACGCATTCAGAAATGCCATCAGACACACCAGTGCAAACACACAGAAGCCAGCTGGGACTTTGTGCCTGAGAGAGCCCCTGCTCTGCAGAACATGCCCAGCACAGTGTCTGGAGTCACATCAAATCGAATCGTGGGCTCAGCCCAGGAGTGCTTGGCCAGGACCTATCAGCTTGTGTAAACTTTCCCCAGGGACTTCAAAAGACTGACTACTCTCTAATCCCAAGGTGACAGTTCCCCCTACTTTCCTTTAATTGAGTATTTCCGTTTACGTGTTTAGTTCTCACTTGTTTGTGCCTTTTTTATTTTTTATTTTTTGGACTGGCTTATTCTATCAGTTTCTGAGGGAGGATTATTAAAAACATTCACGTTGGAAATAGTTTGAGCTGATTCGTTTAGTTGTGCGTTTTTAAAATAATTTATTTTTTAGTCTAAATTGTTTTTACTGACTATAGGTCTAATATTTTGAACATTTTTAGATCATTTAATTATTCTGTAATAAAGCCTGTTAAGGTGTAGCAAAAAAAAAAAAAAAAAAAAAAAAAAGAAGGGATGAAAACCACCGCAGACACATAGCCGCTTGTAGACACAGCTGACACAAACCCACACAGCTGTACACTGAGCACACATAAGCGCAGTCTGAGAGGTGATGAGGTGGGGCACACCGCTCCCCGGCGGGCCAGCACTGAGTCCAGGAGACAGTGCGGTGGGCAGACAGCCACGTCTCTCAAGCTGTTCCTTGAGAGCAGAGGCGCAGCCTCAGCCAGGCCTGGCTCTGCTCTCTGCTGTTTCTCCAGGGTGGGGCCCAGGAGGCCCTTACCAAAAGTCAGGGCCCCAAGCCTGGGATTTTGTGAGCTGTCCTGGTGACCTGCCTTCAAGTGGCAGGGAGGGTTCAGGTAGCATGGCATGCACAGGTCAATCCTAGGCTGGGACACTGGCAGTCTCAGAGCTACCTTTTGCCAGCAACCCATTTCAAGCTGGGAAGTGTCTGGTCCCCTTGTAGCCAGCATATCTGCCTATGAGCCCAAAGTGACATCAACCCCAAGGTGAGGGTCCAGGCCTCGCTGCCTTCTCCTGCTCTGTCTTCTCAAATGTGAGCCTCAAAGGCCACTGGCTGGCTTATCGTCTCCCAGCTAACCTGGGAAAGCATAGGCCCTTTGCTCTATCGGCCTTCGTTAGAATCCACTATTACAAAGAGGCTGGGAGTTGTGGAAACTGCACACCCAATGAGCCTTCCCTCAAAGGTTTGCAGAACCCTGGTAAGGCTCCCAGACCAGGAGGGACAAAAACACCCAGCTAGGTGGCAGGTGGACTCCTCAGTGATACCCAACTGCTCAGATGAGGGTGTGGCAGAGGGAGGCAAAAAGAAACCTCATCCCACAGAAAGCTGAGTAGAGCTGGTGAGTCTGGACGCTGCTGTAAGTCGTGAACCCATCTGGGTCTAGTGATTAGTGGCTTTGAACGCTTCACAAGAGCTGTGTGGCCTGTTCAATCGCTCACACCTGCATTCTCAAAACCAAGAGCTGCTCCTTCAACTCTAGTTGGTGAAAATCCAGGCAAAACTCTGCCCACGTGTGCAAACATGGATCTTCTCCCATGATAAATGACAATGACTGGGCTTGGGCCCTGTTTGAACAGTTGTTTGAAATGTAGTGGGCTATACGCACTCACTATGGCTTGACTTTTCTAACCTGCTCTTTCCTGGACAGAGAGTTTCCACCGACCGTCTCTAACCCTCTCACTGTTTTCCCAGATATAAGTAGCTCAAGTCCATTGGGCAGAGAGCAGGCATCATCAGCTGCCAAGGCAAGCGAGGTGGCTGCTGCTGGGATGGTAGTGGACACAGTCATCAGGAGGGTACGACTGCCAGCTTAGGTCTTTGTCCGTCAGGGGTTGGGTCCCTTCCAGAGTTCCCAGGCCAGATGACTGTCTCCTGCTTCCTGAGGACTCAGACCCCTGGGCCTGGAACTAGGGCCTGCTCTGCTCTGTGTTGATAGAAAGTGGTACCTTCTTTGTACAGGGCCTGGGACTCGACCCTAGTTAAGAGCAGGGGAAGAGATAGATAAACTGGCTCTGGCTACATCTATGAGAAGGGCAGGGTGGGGATTGGATCTGAGCAGGAAGCTTAGGGACAGTTCCATTATTTGGTGAGGAAGTGTTCCTCACAGCACTTCTGCCAGCCAGCAATTAGGCCAGCCTAAGAGAGGAGGGGGTATGGATGGAGAAAAGCCGTGAATGTCAGTGAGGGCCACGGGCTTTCCAGGCAGCAGTAGAGATAGCCATTATGGACTTCTAGTCATTCCTCCATCAAGCCATCCCAGTTTGAGGCAGCCTCTGCCAGCAGACACAGCTATCCTTCACTTCCATCTCTACCACCTGATACTTCTCACTTTTGCTGCCTTCTCCAAATGCCCTGTGAATCTTCTGGAGGCTCTAGAGTCTAGATGGAGCTGAGACCTTAAACCCATTTTGCAGATGGAGAAACTGAGGCCCAGAGACAGGCATGTTCATGGTGCCCACTAGAAGAGTGAGAACCCGAACACTGGGATTCTGCCTCTATTATAGTCCGGTGATAGTTGGGCATTGCTCCCAGAAGGCTCACTAGGCAGAGGGGGCACAGCTTTGGCATTGGCCAGGAAAGGCCCAAAGCTGGGGCCTCAAGGCAGTGGAAGGGATGTGAGTCACTCCCTGAGAGCCAGCACTGCAGACAAAGGCGGGAAGAGTATTGTTCTTGTGAGATAGCCTAAGGGCTGAACTGGGAAGACCCCACCCTGAAGAATGCCAGGTGGCTTTGGGGATATTACCATTCTGTGGGGAAATTGGAAGTGAGCCTTCAGTGTCAGCTCCTTGGGGTGAGGCTCAGCTGTCCCTCCAGGGAGGGAGACCACTGGAAGCATCCTGCATCATCACTAAGACTCCTCAGCTACTCTGTGGGGTGCACCTGGCCTCAGCACCCCCCCAATCCCCTCCCTGACCTGGAGCAGGGGTCTGGATCCCCTGCGAGGGATCTTCTCAGGGCAGCTACAGGTACCATAGGGCTCCAGAGACTTGGTGGCAGTTCTCATTCCCTTCTTTTTCCATGAGTCATCTTTCCTAAAGTAGCTTAGGAGCGGGGACAGCCAGACTACCATGGTTGGGGCCATGCAGCCAAAGAGAGGGAACGCAAGGCCAGGAGAGAGAAGAGGGGAGAGAAGGGATGCAGAAGGGAAAGGAGGTGTCGATAGGGAATGATTTGGACTTGGAAGGGTGAGGCAGTATCTCTACTCCATTCTTCCTACCCACACTTCTCTTCTCCCACAGACATCCCTGACCAACTCCCGTGTCTGACTCTCACTTCTCCCCTGTAACACTGGGCCTGTCATGTAGCCAACAAAGAGGCCCCAGGTCACCCTGGGGCCTTGTTGTTACTTGCTATGTGTTTGTCCGGCCCCCTCTGAGGCCACACAGTGAGTAGCTCTGTAATACGCTAGGATGTGGTTGACGACTGTCTCGTGGTACCTGGGCCTGGTGCTCTGGGAATCTCGTTACGATTGTCATCGGAACTCACTGGGCCTTCTGGCTTCTCTCCTCCGCAGCTGGCTCGAGGTGTGAACTCCGGCCAGGGCCTGGGCATTGAGATCATTGGCACCCTGCAGCTGGTGCTGTGCGTTCTGGCTACCACTGACCGGAGGCGCCGAGACTTAGGTGGCTCAGCCCCACTTGCCATTGGCTTGTCTGTGGCTCTTGGACACCTGCTGGCCGTAAGTAAGGGGCTTCCCAGGTTGGGGCCGTGGGGAGGTCTGGGCCAAGGTAAGAGGTGGTGAGTGGGGCTAGTGTGGGCATCTGTGTATTTCAGATGGAATTCCTCTGGGTGGGGGATGGCAGACCCCCTCTGGTGACAGGGAAAGGACTCAGGGACCTCTCTGATCATCCACTTTCTCCACTGGGATTGATTTTCCCCTGGCCTGCTCTTTCTCATTCCCCATCCTCCCTGTCATTTCCCTTACATTCTCGCTCCTTACACACTTTCTTTCCAGATTGACTACACTGGCTGTGGGATCAACCCTGCCCGGTCATTTGGCTCTGCTGTGCTCACCCGAAACTTCTCAAACCACTGGGTAAGTCACCATGGGCAGCCAGGTGCCAGGCATTGTTTTCCTCTCAGGGATTCTGGGAGACAGGCAGGACAGAGGAAATCAAGAACAAACCTTGAGACAAAGGGAGGGGTTCAGATCATTAAAGATTTGTGTCATCTCTACTCTGGCAGCTCCAACCTACTAACAGTGTGGTGACAGATCTTGGCCCTGCCACCTTTGGATTTAGCAACCTCAGGAAGGTTTTGTGCCTTGGTTTCCCAGACTTTGAATGAAGTAGACTTGGAATCGTTGCCTCTCCCATCAGGAGAGGGAGGACCCATGACTGCAAGCAGAGATATGAGAGAGGACACATCTTTGTAGGCTTTAACTTTAATTACTGTTGGTCTGAGTGTTCCTGGCCAGCCTTCTATTAGACTAGCCCATCTCTGGGACCCTTCCAAGGCTAAGGGAAGGAAGTAGTAGCCATCCTCAGGAATGGGCTGTTACAGAGATACCGGACCTGTCTACAGTGGCCAGGATATGTTCCCACTACACACCCTGGTCTGGGACCACTCTGACAGGCACTGGAATCAGAAAGAAGGGGGCTAGTCTGTCTGCTTCTCACTCAAGACAGAGGGGAGGGGGAGACTCTCAGGGTGAAGGGTGGTGTAACCAGCAGACCTCTAAACTCTCACTCTTCTTTCCTAGATTTTCTGGGTGGGACCATTCATTGGGAGTGCCCTGGCAGTGCTGATCTATGACTTCATCCTGGCCCCACGCAGCAGCGACTTTACAGACCGCATGAAGGTGTGGACCAGTGGCCAGGTGGAGGAGTATGACCTGGATGCTGACGATATCAACTCCAGGGTGGAAATGAAGCCCAAATAGAGGAGGCTTGGCCTGGGCATCCATATGGGGGTGGGGCAGGGATGGGCGGAGGGAGGGGAGGGCTGAACTCATATTATAGACACTCTGACAAGCTGACCAAAGTCACTCCCCAAGATCTGGCTGTCCCACATGGTCTAGCCTTGTCTGGGGCAGTGATATCACTGTCTTTCTTTCTGTTTCCTGGTCTCAGAGCTTCCTGGGGCCCAAGACTTATCAACTCAGCACCTCACTCCTTTGACATCATGGAGGAGTGAAAGGGAGGGACTCACCTGCTAGTTGTCCCCTCAGAGTGTGCTAGAAAGTCCCCCTCACTCCAAAGTTGCCCAGCAAGACACCCACCTTAGGTGCCTGGGATTCTGCCATTGTTGCTTTGTGCCTTTGATCATGGCCTTCCTTGGGTAGGCACCTTAGCCCCAAAGGCACTTTGAGGGAGAGGAAGTCCCTTAACTTTCCCCTTTGGTCTGACTTACCTCCAGGACCCTTCCCCTTAAACTCACTCTAAGACCTTGGAATTTTCCCTATGCTGAGGCCTCAGTGATCACGTCTGTAAAGTGGCAAGGAAGGGACAGCTTTGGGGACTCTGTAAGTGTGGACATGCCACAGGTTCTAGAAGGGACAGTCTAGGCAGCACTGCATAGTGCACCTGGCTGAGCTCTTTCCCAACATCCACAGCCCATGAGCACGTGTGGATGAGCTACAGAGCGGAGAAGCAGTCCAGGATGCTGGGAGTGCCTGTTCACACAGAGAGCCTTCCTTTAGGCAGGTTTGCTGCAGCAGAATAAAGGTCATTTCATGGTGGAGGAAGAGCTCACGCAATCTCTTCTAGCTCTAGTGGGTCTGCTCATGTACCATGGCACCAACTGGCTGTTTCTTTCAGCCCTCTAGTCTCCCTTGCAGTGTAGATGTGACATGTGTGTTTATTAAAGAGCACTGGGCTATTGCAGCGTCATGTCTGAGGAGAGAAGCAGCTAGACATGAAACAGACCCCAGACAGATGCCCATGCTGGGCACACAAGGGTTTGGATGCCCCTAGTTCATCATGATCAAGGAGGCCACTCTTGTCCTGGCTTATGAGCTGCTGGCTAGATGAATTTGACTAGAGCCTGGACAATCTGAAGGGGCTCACTATGTGACTCTAGGCACAGTCTCCTTATTGCAAGGACCTGATGCTGTGGCTTCTGCTATAGCCCAAGGACATCTCAGAGTGCATTCAGCTCAGGGCTTGCATTTAGCTCTCTGGGTTATTCTATTCAATCCCACCAAGCCAGAGCAGCTCTACCACTGTGCCGTTAACCATGTCGTGAACTGAGAGCCACATTCTTCAGGTGCTTAGAAGCAGCAGAACAGTCAGGAGGCCATTGACCACTGGCATAGTACAGCTGCAGACTCTTCTCCATTCCCTAGCAGGCACTATACTCACTTAACAGGTCAGGACACTGAGGACCCATATGCTCAACTATATCATATTGGGTCAAGCTCAGCAGTCAAAGCCATGTTTGGCCACTCCATGGTCAATGAAGTGGACTCCTCTCATTTCCGGCTTCTCCGTTTCTGCCTGGACAATGGCTAAGGGCCAGGGATGGGGGTAGGGTTGAGGGTAGGGGTGGGAGTGGAGGTGGTGAGAGCTGTGCTGGAGGGGGGCAGGGCAGGCCCATCCCACCTGGTTCTGGCCACTGTGAACCAGGACCCTGCATCTGTCTGCTCTGTGTATGTTTCTTTGCAATTGGAATTCCATCTTATGGTAAGAAAATAAAGGACAATGACTTGTAAGGTCCTCCAGGCCTCCTGTGTTTTTTGCTTAGTTTGGTATTTCATTCTCACAAAGGGACTCGCATCTGTCAGGGGATTATTTTCATTTCTGTGCCTCCTACTCTGGGAAGAAGACATGATGCCCTTGTGCCCTAAGGAAACCTTGGGCCTAGGGGATGGGTACAGTTATACCACAAACCCTAGGAGGGACAGGGTCTTGTTCTTAATAGGGAGACTTCTGAAGCTGTGGAAATCTATGAGACAACTATGCGAAAGTGGGGGAAGGTTTGGGCCAGTTTAAATGGGGTGATAAGAGCCACTTTGTATTATGGAGGGTGGAAGAGTTAGGGAAAGGAGAGTTTAAATCATAACCTTCTTAACTCCCATGTTCTCCTCAGGGCAGAGCTGTGCCTCCCCAGCTCTGCTTACCCTGGAAGCTTACCTACACTTATGCCTTGGGACCCCCCAGGAGAGCTCTTCAGGATTGACTTGTCAGAGAAAATGAGTCCAGTGTAATGCTATACAGAGACCATGACTCTGACCCCATGTATGACCCATGAAACACTTCAGGGAGAACTGTGAACTTAGCCACTGGGAGCAGGTCATGGATTGGCAAGCCTGCTTCTTCCTATAGAGGCTTGCTCTGGGAGGCGAGAACCTTCAAGCTCATGGAATGATCTCCATGTGGCAAACACAAGTGTCACCAGAGTGTAGGCTGAGAAGGGACGGGGGCATGGGGAGGACTCAGCATGTCATGTTTCTGGAGTGATGGAATAAGAGGTGACATTGGAGAAGGCTTAGTGTAGTGTTTCTAACTGACTGCAGTGTACAAGGACCCTGGAGCTGCCTTAGCCCATCCAAATGTCCCTGGCTTCTTCCTGGTGAGATATTTGCTGTTGGAATAAGAAAGTGACTGCTAGGCTGTAAGAACACTGTAGAGGCTAGCCCAAAGCTTCACAGACTCATGTGTGAGGGCATATCAAGGTTTCTCACAGTTCCTCTTAGCCTACCTCTTCCTTGTCCCATACCCTAGGTCTCAGGTTCCTTCCATCTCTGACCACTGTAGATTCCAGCTACTTAATTCCTGATCAGCCCCTCCCACCTCTGCTCAACTCCACAATATAGCCTTTCTTGCATGACTTCCGCAAATTGTAATTTCTAGAATCCTAGAGCATAGAGGCAGCTCCTGGGGAAGTGGCCAAACTGGGGTTTCCAGAGTACCTATGAGGTATTAGAGACCTTGCTGTGACCTGCAATATTAAAAGATAGAGTGCCATCTGCATTTACAGAGGTTTTGGGGCTCCTGAAGGTGAAATCATTTGCTTAAGGCTGCACAACAGGATGGTGCTAAGATTGAGGTTTGAACCTGCTCTGCTTCAACAATTGACTGTCTCCATTGTGCATTATGTGATGCTGACCTGTTTTGTGGCAATGCTTTGTAGAGTTAGCTCTGAGTCAGCAGAGAAACCAGGCTGAGCTGCAGCTGCATCCGTTACTATAGGGTAACGGGAAGGCAAAATGAAAAAGGCTTGTCCTGGATCTCCCAACATTGTGAGAAGCCTGCTCACATCATTATAAGTGGTGATGGCTTGAGGCACTACCAGACTGAGACTACTTCCATTAACCTGTACCTACTCCTGACTGGGAGGGAATATGATCAGACTGTTTGTAGAGTATATGAACTGGGGAAGGCCAATGCTGCAGCATGAGGAATAATAATGCACCAAGCTAAGCCTTATGTACACAGTAGGTTTGGGTGCAATAGCTTTGGAGCCAGACTGTCTTAGACACTTCCGTAGGATCAGAGCTCCGGGTTTTCATCTCCCCAGCTTCTTCAGACTTTGTTCTGCTCAAGTTCTACTTGGCCCAGCACAGATGAGTGGGTTTGGGAAATAATTGGGATGGAATTGGGCTTTTGCGTAAGCAGAGGTCAGAGGACAACCTTCTGGTATTAGGTCTGTTTTATTCATCAGATTTTAACACAGGCAGCAAGTTTCCTGAAAGCTTCCGGGACTCAACCTTTGCCCCCAAGCTCCTGAACAGTCAGGTGACTAGCATGTGAGGTGCCTTGGTGGGGGCACCTGTCACCTGCCTCCAACTGTGACCTCGTTGAGACTAGACTGCGGGTCACCCAGCCCTATCAAAACTATCCACAGTCTTAACCCAAGGATGATTCAGACAGCACGGAAGGTCGTGCCTTCTGCACCTGGCCTACAAGGAAGCAGGATGTGTTCTAGCAGCCTCTGAGTCCTAGAATATTTGTCTTTCCATTAAACTCACAAGAGCAAAATGCTGCAACACTGCAATTGACGCACCTCATTGGAGGCCCCTGATTAGGCCTGGTACAGATTAGAAGACTTTCCAAACCCCTTTGTAGGGAAGACAAGCCATAGCCCTGTGTTCAATGTCCTGTCAGTGTTTAGTGTTTAGAGGTTTAGTGTTGGGTAAAGACTCTTTGTTTTTAAAGATATAGAAATCTGGAATCCTTACAGATCCTGAACCTGTGTGTGTGTGTGTGTGTGTGTGTGTGTGTGTGTGTGTGTGTGTGTGCATTTGAGAAAGAGGAGAGACACACAGAGAGAGATGCGAGTGTGTCTGCATGTGCGTGTGTATGCATGTGTTCACGTATGTGGGGGTAGGCATGCCACAGTGTTTTTAAGAACGTCAGACAACAACCTTCAGGTATCAGTACCTGCCTTTCTACCTTGTTTGAGGTAGGGGTCTCTTTATGCCAGGTGTCCTGGTTTCTATACTTCCATATGGATTCTTCTAGCTCTCTTTCATCTTCCTGTAGGAGGAGGGTTGGGCTTACAAGTGTGACGGCATTCATTTTTCTCCTTTATGTTTGTTGTTGCACTTGTTATTTTGTGTGTGGATTCTGAGGATCATGAACTCAGGTCATCATGCTTTGTGTGGCCATCTCTCGGCTACATACTTTTTCTTGTAATAGCTCAAAATTTTCACTAGGATCAGGGGGATTCTGCTGTCTGGGTGCTGGGTCTTGGCAGGCACCCTAGTCTAGAAGACCCGATGTGTGGATGTGGCCTTGGTCTTGACACTGTTACCCCGTGGGCTCAAAGCAGGCTCCAGTGGAAGGTGTAGTGGCTTAAGGAAGCCACTTGTCACTTGACCCTAAGAACCACGATACCTTTGGGGAACCTGATAGATGTGTGAGCGGTTGTTTTTCTTTGGGGTTCCCAGGCTAGTCCTTAGCATCCTTGGAACCAAAGCTAGGAACCGGGCTGGAAAAGCACCAGAGGAACTGGTGCCAGGCCCCCACCCTCGATGTGGCGAGGCCATGTGTGGGTCCATTAGGATTTTTCCACGGCTCCTGTAGAGCATACCTTCGTTGGTCAGAGGCTTCTCAAGGAGGGAACAGTGATTAATGTTTTATGGACGAGCTGCTGGGCATGAGGCCTTGTTTTCTTTAGGTTTAGAATACAATGAAGACGATGATTGGAATTTGCTTCCTAGCAAGGGGGCTGGGTGAGGCCATTCTTGGGAAGCCAAGGACCAAAGGTGCTGGTGTTTATCATTCTTAGCACCAAAAGAGAAGGCAGGCAAAGTCTTTGCTGTAAGGGCCATCTTCACAAGCCACATGGGACCATCAGTGCCCATGTGCACTTTGAGACCAATGCTCAATGGGGCCTGTGATAAAGGGTGCCGGCAACTTTAAGAAACACTGCATGCAGAGTTTGCTCCATTGCTCTCCTTGTAGCTTCCTGGCTGGGCACAGGGAGAGGGTACCATCCATCTGCAGCTGTAGGCCACGTGGCTGCACTTGTTTTGTTAGTTTGAGATATAGTCTCCAGGTTGACGTTCCTATGTCCCTAAGGATGATGCTGAACTTCTGATCTTCCATTTCTAGTCTCCATTTTAAAAATAATTCTGTAGATCTTTCTTGTAGGAGAAGAAATTTAATTCATAGAGTTGTCCATTCATAAAGGTTAAGGGTCAAAGTGTATATGCACATGTACTTGTGCAGGTGAATTGGGATAACTTTTGTCTGTTTACTCTGTTTTAATTTGTCCTTCTGTCTGTCCAGAGACCCTTCCCTGGAAGGCCAGTTTAATCCTTGAGGCTCAGGCCTCTAGGAATTTGCAGCCTAGTCCAGGACCAAGATGACCACACAAGCAGAGACCACAAGAGTATCTTCTGCCCCCAGTGACTCTATGCATGGGTGTCGTTTGCTTTACCTACCTCCATGCTGTTGTCCACATTTAACTAGCTTGGCTTGGGTTTTCAGGGGACTAGCAAGCATAGATTTTAAAATAAGCTTGTAAGTAAATGAGAGACTCATAATGTCTGCAGTTATGATATCATAGGCAGGGGGAGAAACACTCTGTATATGAGCCTAATCCAGAGGGTGGAAATAGGAACCCAACGAATTAATAATGGGGGACAAAGTCCTCCAGAATTGGAGCCCATACTGGGTGCAGTCTCTGATAATCTGGAAGAGGCTAGTGTGTCCTGATAACCTTAATAATATGGACTTCTTTATTTTTTTAAATTTAGTGTATATTGTTTATAATTCAACTCACATGGAAAACTGAAACCAAAGAAAGCAGTAAAATTTGTTTAGATTAATTTTAAAATTGATGGGTGGCATTCATGCTTTTGAGTTGTTAATACATCTCATGTGTCATTTTGGGTGTGTGTGTGTGTGTGTGTGTGTGTGTGTGTGTGTGTGTATGAGCATGTGTTCAGTTCCCTGCAGAGGGCTGCTGGGCCCTCACATGGAATGCCCACATTGAACCTGAGCTGACTATGGAATCTATTGGAGGGCTAAATCTGCACAGATAGGCCATGTCAACCTCACATCCTTGTGCTCATTTATTTGAACTCCAAGGATACCTTTCTTTTACTTGCGTTTTAAACAACACAAGGGCAGCCACAGGGTAGCCCTCACTTCCGAGTAGAGTCACTCAGTGTTAACGTGCATAGCAAGCAAGGCAAGCCCCTGGGTGCCTTCATCAGGTCATGTGACATCAATGTCCCTATCCACCTTCTTTGTAGATGTGTTGTCTGAACCTATCTCTGTCCTTCACTAACATTTTACTCCCCTCTCGGGATTTCTTTCACTGAGAAATAGAATACTAAATGCTAAATTTGCTAAGAATACTGGTGATCTGTGTCTTTGTTCAATGTGTTTCATCATCTGACAATCTATACTGAAGAAGGTAAGTCCCACTCAAACCAGGTTTGGGAGGCAGGTCCAGCAGGCGACATAGCATGAGCAGGGGCCTGACTTGCACACTGCCTTGGAGTCAGCATCCAGGATGTGTTTCTCCTGCATCCGGTACGTTCACCTGTATGTGTCCCATTTCGAGCAGGGCTTTCCAGGGCCTCCTTGACCTGTTCCTTTTGCCTCCTGCCTCTCTCCGCAGAATCTCTATTTTTCTATCTTCTATCATTTTGCAAACCCAAAGAGCCTTCTCCTTACAGATTCCTAGGCCCTGAGATGAAATGACTGCTCAACTGTTCGTGAAGTTTCCAGAATCATTGATGTGCTTGGACTGTGGCCGATGGCCCAGGGCACTGACCACGCGAGACGGACTCCAAGAATTGCACAGCTGCCAGTGGCCTCCTGAGCAGGGAGGGGCAGCGCATCTGCCTCCAGGAATGTGGGGCTCAGAGACACGGGACCAGAAATCCCCAGGGAGGCTGTGGCTTTGCTTCCAGAAGATCCTGAGAGCTCCAGCGTCCACTTCTTGCCATCCTTCTGTATGAGTGGGAAACCAACCCAGGCCACCCTTGGTGAGATCTTCGGAAGAAAAAAAATCCTCTAATGTTAGATTTGAAAGCAGCTATGAAGTCTTCGGGATTTCACCCATGGGGGGCTTTTCCATCTAGTGCTGACCCGGCTGTCTGGCCACCTCTGGGGAATGCAGGCCAACATTTCACCTAGGGAGCTATGGTACCCAGTAACCTCCATCTCCGTGTTGCCTCTGCCTAGCTGGGGTACCCTGGCAGTCCCCTTTCCATCTGAGGTCCCCTGAAATACAGCACTGAGAAGAAGGCTGGAAACGAGTCAGCAGCAGAACCCCTTAGTATTTTGGTCAAAGAAATAAGGCCCAGTCCAGACAGCTGCCTTCAAGTGCCCGCCTATCATTCCACATCCCCTGAAGTGTAACCAGAGGGGAACAGCATCTTCCCTCCTCAGCCCCAGAGCCCAACACTTATAGAAGCTGCTGGAGGGTTGTGTTCTAAAGACCTATTTGCAAAGTCCTGTCCTCTCGACCTTCCCACCTCCTCTCCCTGCCTGGAGGCTAATAATCTGTTTCTGATCTCCTACAGGGCAGGTCCTGGGACTTCTTGGAGCAGATGAGCCTTTATCCATGCGACAGAACAGGAGGTACCTACTGACACCCATGTCCTAGGATAGACACATCTGTACGTGGGTGCGAGGTAAGAGCTGAGGGTGATAGGAGAAACTAAGGTCAATGGGAGGGGTTCTGGTCTAACTCAACTAAGCCTCAGTGGCCTAGAACCTTTCCACTGCCCTGAGTTAACCTTGGCTTTCTCTTCAGGCTAATGTCTGCAGTGGTGATTTGAGCCTTTTGCTCCTTACCTCTCTTTCTCAAAGGCCTTCAGGCCTTCTCATCCTCTGCACAGACATGTAGTGGTTGAACCAATCAACATATCTTCTGTTGTACCTAGACTGCATCCTCCCAGCCCTGCCCGTCCACCTTCGGCTGTTTGAGTCCCCAGGGATATGGGGACAGTCATTGAAAAATGGAGCAAGGGCCATGGGAACTGCGCACAGGGTTTGGGGGTTCAGAGTGGAATCTGGGCCTGGATGTTGGGGATCCCTGACTGAAGCTCAGAGTGGTGAGCGGAGGGGCCTCCAACGGTCCAGCAGCATTGGGCATTGCACAAGAACTTCATCAACACACTGCCACGTTTGATGCTGACGAATGAGCTGAGAGTGAGGGATTTTGTACTTAGGACATCTGAGAAATCCCTAAGTGTCAGGCACTATTCTGGCTGCCAGGTATTAAACTAAAGGGGTAACGTTTGCATTTCATGAAGAACAAATCAGAGAAGTTAGGCAATGAGCCCAGGGATCTTAGAAAAGGCAGACTGAGCTATGGAGCCAAGCTGGGGAGCTCTGAGATGAAGTTCTTTCCACATCTGCATGCTGGTTGGGCAGAAAGGCAGATGGTTGTGCATGTCAAGGCAGCTCACTTCCTGTTCTGAGCTTCCTTTTCCTTCACTGACGTCAAGGCTGTTGGCTAAGCAGCAAATACCTCCTGGACACTGATAGAGATTGAAATTTTACAGGAGAGCAGCTGTCCACTTTTGAGCAAGGTCTAGGGTTCTTCAGCATCCACAGGAAGGCACGCACGGCTTCCCAACAGAAGGGACACACCACAGCATCCCTGAACTCCAAATGCCCCGAGCCCCTCCCAGGTCCCCCGAACTGGGTTATCAGGGGAAGCAGCTGAAGCTGTGGACAAACAGGCAGGGCAGGCAGGGACACAGGGACATGTGGTTTATAAATAAGGGTGGGCGGGACAAAGACAAATCAGGTAGGACGTGGGAAGGGGAGCTGCAGAGAGAAGCAGAGGGCCTTAGGTCTCTACCGCACCTTGGATTCACACCCCCTCCCCAAGGAGCAGGCTCCATTTCAGGTCAGAACTGACTGTCATCTTTCCCCCCAACCCCCACACACCAGCCCCAGGCCCAGAATCTCTGAAGGAAGCCCAAGGGGCAAAGTCCTGGCCCAACCCCATATCCTCCCAGAGGGATTAGGGTTGCTTTCCTTCTCAAAGCCTTCCAGGCTCCCTGAACCACACGAGGACACGCTCTAGGTTTGTAAGTGGAAGGAGGGGCTCTTCAGCACCAGGTACTCAGGAAAAGGAGGGAGCTAATGAATGTGGTGTGTGTGTGTATGTGTGCGCGTGTGTCCATGTGTTGGCTCTCTCTCTCTCTCAAGTTTCACCCCTCTTGCTGGGAACACTGTGACCATCTCAATTTTTGCCTCTTTCAGCTTTCCCAAGGCACTTCAATTATTTATTTCATTAAAAAAATTCATTAATAAAAATCCTAGCCCTTTTGAGAGGGAGGTAGGAGAATTAGGAATTCAAAGTCAACCATGGTGAGTTTGTTGCCATCCTGGGCAACATGAGACAGATTCAGACAGGCTGGCTTAGAATCTGGGATCTGCTACCAGACATTTGATCTTCCATGATCACTGTGCCTCAGTTTCTCCGTCCACACAATGGGTCCCACCTTAAGAGGTCATTGTGGGCTTACACTCCGACACTACAGTGCTAAAGCTCATCTTCCTTAGTCCCCAGATCTACAGCTGCAGTTCTCTTCCAACTGCACATTCAAGACGGGATGAACTCCAAGTGGGGTCAGAGTCACTGTTTCCCCAGGCAACGACTTCCCCCAAGTGGGGCTGGGGCTATAATGTAGAGTGGAGAAAGAAGAGGAAAATCAGAGTCAAAGAAGAAATTGGTAAGGGCTTGGCCTGGAGGTGCCCCGTTCTGTAGATTCCTCTTCCACTATCCACTCATAGCTCTAAGCCTGTACCCAGGGGCACTGGCTTGGGCCTGAGTCCTGTGTGACTCAGGGCTGTGTGACCCTGGGCAGGTCCGCCAGCTTCTCTGGTTCTCAGTGTCTCCACCCAGAAAGAAAACCAGGGAATGGATTCCAATCCTGCGTCAGCCTGAGGGCCCTGTGCTTTTCCTTACATGCCGGGGAGTCAGGGCCAAGCTGGAATTTAGCCTGTACCCCTTCTTGTTCCTTCTCTGCTGGGGATTGGGGGTTCTTCCCTGAGGAGGCTCCCATAGTGCTCTGGGGACCCTGTGTTTTTTAAGCTACTCTGCAATGCCTGCTTTACCACCACTTACAGAGCCTCAGGTGCCTCACTTTCTCCTGCAAACTCAAGGCAATTATTTACACAGGGCACATGTAAGGAACAGCTGGGCCTGTCCAAGCCACAGGAGTCCCTGCTCCACGGAGGAGGGCAAAGTCTGGGGAGAAGTTGGAAGTTTATAAAAGAATGAGTTACCCATGTACGCATCAAAGCGCTCTTCCGCTAGAGGAAAACAAAGTGACACTTGTTCCCACATTGCCTGGCCTGGCTGGAGGCCAGCGCTCCTCCTCACCCTTGCCTCTCACACCTACCTCGTCCCTCACCTCCACCCCTCAGCAGTTGCCTTGACTAGATACCAGAGGGGCCAGACTGCTTCTGGTAGAAAAGGAAGGGAACAGCCAGGAAATGAACTGGGGTCTGGGCAGGGTGGCACTGAGTGGGCAGAGCCAAGGACAGATAAAAATGTAGCATGGTCCTTTCACCTCCTCTGGGGAAACTAGAATTCTCTTCCTTTGTGCCCTCCTCGCTTCTCTGAGGTAACTCTGGCCACTGAATGCCCAGGATATAAACCCTAGAAACACATACCATAGAAGTTCCAGTCTAGCCTTTACTTTGACCCCAACTTTGACCCTTAATTCTAAGACAGAAGACACCCTAAACTCTGGACAGAAATGGTTCTGAGAGTGACCAGTGAAGGCTGGGTCACCACAGGAATCAGGAGAGAGTGGCCAGTGTCTGCAGAGCTATGACTAAGAAAGGGCTGAGGATGTGGAATCTGCCTTAGGGCCTGAGGTGCCAGGGCCCCTGCTTTTTCTAGACCAGCGGTTTTCGACCTTCCAAATGCTGCAACCCTTTAATACAGTTCCTCATGTTGTGGCGACCCCCAACCACAACGTTATTTTTGTTGCTACTTCATGACTAATTTTTCTACTTGTGAATTATAATGTAAATATCTGACCTTGTGACCCACAGACTGAGAACCAGTGTTCTAGACTGTTTCCTTTCTCTGGAAGGAGGACAGCATGAGAGAATAGCTAGGGATTATGGTTATTCTGGTCTTACTCGGAGTACACCCCGTGAGCTGCACCAAAAAGCCATTGAGCCAAATGTCCGGAAGCAGCTGACTCCCTGAGGCTGTTCATATCTAAACCCCCATCCCAGCCTGGGTAAGTGTGTGGGACCCTTGACGTTTGGTTGGGAAGCTCTCTGGGGTCTGTAGCTAGAAGGTGATGTAGTTACTCAGGCTCACCACTAGGGGTGGTGGATGCAGGCGGGACTAGAAAGTCTCAGCGTAGCTTTGCAGGAGCCAGGGAGAAGGAAAATGCCCACTATCAAGAAGTCCACCTGTTTATGGGATGGGTAGAAAGACTTCGCCCTGCTATCTTCGCTACTCACCCAGTGTGGTAGAAAAGCCCTACCATTTGCTACTGCCACAGTTTAAATGTAATTGTGTATGTAATGTCCAGATAAATTCTTCTTGAAAACGAGAATATTGGAGTAAAAGATAATGCTTGTTTTGGCGGTTTACCCACATTACAGCACTCCGTGCTCTGTCCCTGGGAACATATAGACACTCACACAGACATTTTTACATATAAACTGGTTTTTTTTTTCTTAAAAAAAAAAACAACCCTATTTCTGTACTTTGTTTTTCCCTTAAAACCTATGTATTTAATGATATTTATTGAGTGAATTTTACCCACTGTGCATAACCATAATCGTGATCGCTGGACCATCCCTAGCATCCCCAAATCTTCCCCTCCCAGCTCTTCACTCTCCATTTATATCTCTCCCTCTGTGCCCTGGCTACCTGTCTGCTTCTCTGCTGGTTCAGTTTTGTTTTTACCCGGGAGGAATTATACCGAGTCTGACTCCTTCCACTGAGCAGAGCGCCCTTGACGTTCATCTCTGTGCTGTGGAAAAGCTATGTCCCCTCCCCCACTTCTTTTTAAATTCTCAAGTAATATTTCTTAGCATGCATATACCACATGGACTCCCACCAGCAGTAGGTATCTGGAGTCTTCCAGGTTTGAAGTGTAATGGTCAAAGGTCTCTGTGTATTCGAATACAAGTCTCTGTATGATTCAGTTTTTGTTTCTCTTCTCCTGGAAGGAAGATGATTGACTCATATAAGTGTGTTTGTCTTTATTCTTAACTGCTAGCATGTTTCCTAGATATGCTGTCTTTTGCATTCCAGAACTGCAGATGCTCTCGCCTTTGCCGATGTGTGCACTGGCACGCACTTATGCCTCTATGCACAGTTAGCTTTTTTAGTTTGGTATGGAGTGGCATGTCATAGTGAACTTCATATTCCCCTAATGTCCAGTGATGCTTAATATCTTAAAGTGTTCTTACTTGCTATTCATAGCTTCTCGAACTGTTAAGAACCTGTTTGCTTCCTTATCATTAAGTGGCAGGTGGTTTTTTATGAAATGTATGCTTTAGAAATGTTTCCTCCCAGCAGATTTCATTTTTGTCTTCTTAGGTGGGTGGAAAGGATGTTAGGCTGAAAACCCATTGCAGACATCACGCTGAGTTCTGCTAATGGTAAACCTCATACAGCCACAGTGCAGTGATCAAAAAAAATGTAAGAATTAGAATTAACACCGTGTTGCAAATAACCACACATTTTCTCAAGACCAAGATTCAATTATATCTCCCTGGTCTGCTATAATCTGTGTAGGTCCAGCACTGTCAGCATCCGACACGAGCTTTGTGTAAGACTGGGCTTGGAGAACATGACGCACATTCTCATTACATAACACCAAGGTGAACCTAGCTTCTCCCTGGAGGTCAGAACTTGGAATGTTCCAGACTGATGGCTTTCTCTACTCCTAAGTTGCCATTCTCCCACTTCATATCTGACGCACATCTGGGAAAGACACTTGGAGACCAGACAAATTTCCCATTCTTCCTACACTTTTGCGGTTGGTGATGGGTTTGCTGGCAGTGATTGCTCCTGTATGGTTCTAAAGGGAGCTTCCTTTGCTGATTGAATCCTTCTCTGTCACCTACTTACAGCACTGAGAGGGTATTCTCTCTTCTCTTTAGATGGTAATTCAATAACCCACTCTTTATTTGAGGGTTTACCTGCTCATGCCCTGCTCTGGGAGCTCTGCCAGGCTTGGTGCTGGTCCTGTGATGCCTAGGTTTTCTCCCCAGTTATATCTCTTCCCCCTCATGAATACTTTGTCTGTTTCTGGCACCAGGAGAGGTTCCTCCGGGCCTATCCCTAATTATTTATGATGTAGGCCCCATGTCTTTAGGACCTAGGACCTATACTGTAGGTGGTATTTAAATGTATTTGAGTTCTAGTCTGGTGCTAGTTGTTGTGGAAATATTGCCACTTCTGTGACATCAAAGGCCAGAAGTAGGACATTTGTGAACATGCATATGTTTATAGATTGACAAATTTGTATATTGATAATCTATTGATCTGTCAATCAATAATCCATCATATCGTCTACTAAAAAGGAAGCTGGGTTTTACACTAATACTGTGATTCTGGTTCAACACAAACTGTTGGTTCCTCTTTACCTTCCTGGCTTCTTAACTATAATGCTTGTTCCACCATTGTTGGCTCACATCCTGGTGAAAAACGAACTGACAGAGATGAATATATGTACAGATCTATTTTTTTTGTCTTTAGCTTCATAGCATCAGATGAAAATACTTAGACCATATTCTCTCTTTCCATCCACTACGGTCATACATCTGTGATCCCACCAAGTTAATTTGTCACAGACTGCTCTCATCTGGAAGCCCTTAACATTCCAGTTGGATTTTCTAATTTAAACAATAAGATGGGGCCTGTAAGGTGCACAGAATAATACCTCTAACACCACACTACCACACAGGAATTCTTTTGTGCCGTCCCCCTTCTCTCGACCTTAGGTAATTGATAACTTGCTTCCTGTCTCACCATCCTTTCCTCCGCCAGAGTTGTCACATGCATGCAGTGGTACAGAACCTGTGGAATTTGACTTCTTAGACTTTAAATCTGCAGGAATGGATTTAAATTAGCCTACATTCTCATGTGAATCAGATGTTCCTTTTCGTTGATATGCAGTTTTCTCATGAGCAAGCCAGGTTATTGAAATGAATATAGTCACTACAAGTGTCTGCATATAGGTGAACTTACATGTTCAATTATGCCTTGGAGTAGGATTGATGGCAAGTGCATGGTTAACTTTAAAAGAAATCATCACATGGCTGCCAGGAATCCTGTGTTCATTTGGATCGATGTCATGAACAAGCACGGCAGCTTCCTCTGGGCTGGAATCCCCAAATTCCAGAGTGTCAGAGGCTTGGAGCCAGGGTTGTTAAACCTGGGGCTTGTCACCCTGGACCTCGAGACCTGGATCTTGTAGCTCAGTTGTCAAGTACAGAGGCAAGTTCTGGGGCCTCGAAGCTAGCAGCCCTGTTGGGGTCAAGAAGACTCCTGAGCTGCAGTCATTGGAATTCTTGGTTCTTAGCCCTCTCTACCTCTCTGGAACACTCAGGACTTGTTCTCACAGTCTTGGCTTTTCACAGCCTCTTGCCTTCTGTTCTCTTATCTCTTTGTTGTTTCTTATTGACTTAGTGTTTATGACATCCTTCATGGTCTAAACAGTCTCCACAGGTGTTATCCTCTGGAGCTCCTCGCTGGCCTTCTGGCTCCTAAGTGGGCTGCAGACCCATCAGCCCAGAGACTTCGTGTCATGGCAGCCCTCTGCATCCACCTCCTGGATGCTACTTTTGGACTTCTGGGGCTGGAAGCCAAGGATGCTTCTACTTACAGTGTTACTGGCTAAGCTTCCTCTATTTGAGACAAAGATCAAAAGTAGACCATCAAAAACCATTCACGGGGTCCGCCAACACACCTGAGAGAAGCCTGCAGGATGGTAATCCTCTTCAAACTGTGAAAACCAGCCAGCTTATCTGCTAGAAGAGGGTCATGCACAGACTGTGACAGTTTCTAGTTTCACCAATCACAAGCCTCCCCTAAGCACCCACCACAGATTTTCTGCTGAGTCACTAAGAGTGTACCCTCTTCCTGCTGTAGGTTGGCAAGGGCCCTCTCTCCCTCATGAAGCTAACAACCCATGTGGAGCCTCCCTGACTTGGGTGAGGTATCTGGAGAGGTTGTGACTGCAGCAAACCTCTGACCCCCTGAACAGAAATTGTGAGTGCACTGTCTCTGCAACATCCACTGGCCTCCCTGGGTGTGTTCAAATCAGCTAAGCTGCATGTGACTGTCTGATTGTTTGAGGAAGAGCTGTTTGGTTGACATCTCTCAGCTCAAAGCAATCAGTTCAAGGGGAAGATCTGATAGCTGTTAGTCAAAGGGTCATAAAAAGATCCATTTCCCCAGTAGCTTAGTTTATCTGAAAGAAAAGTAAGCACAAGGAGTATTTATAGTAAGGACTATGACATGGTGGTTTTAACAGCACTTAACAGTGTTTAACCTTTGGCCAACTATCTTTAAGGAGATGTAGATCCCTTGGATCTGTCTCAACTATACAGCAGTGACTCTTAACCTTTGGGTCGTGACTCCCAAGAGATCACATCTCAGATATCCTGCACACCAGATATTTACATCATAGTTCATAACAGTAGCAGCATTACAGTTGTGAAGTAGCAAGAGACTAATGTTATGGTTGGGGATCACCACATCATGAGAAACTGTATTAAAGGGTCGCAGTACTAAGAAGGTTGAGAAGCACTGCTATAGAGTGTTCTTGAAATCAGTGGTGTCTTTTAACAATCTTAGCAAAGGTTTCAGAGTGTTCTAGTTGCTCTGTGTCTTTATAAATATTTAGTTTTATCAGTTTAAAAATTTCTAATAGGTGCTAGTAGGAATATAGTTTATATTTTGTAGCTCATGATTTTAAGTTTTCTTAATGACCTACATAGAGAATGTTCTCAGATATTTTTGCTGCTGATGTGTCTTCAGTGAAGAAGTATCTGGTTAGTTCTTTGGATCATTTTAACTTTTTACTTCGTTTTTCTTTTTTTGGGTTTTGAATGCTTTTCCTATATTATTGCTACAATTCCAACATAAAATCTGACATCTGATCTATAAGTCCTTTAAAAATAATAAACCAATAAATAATAGTAAAAATAATAAATAATAAATGGGTTTGTGTTCTTATTCTCTTTGTAAGGAGATGTTTTTATCTGTTGGATAATAATTTGCTTAGTTACCACTCACATTTGTTTGTCCTTAGTTTCTACAGAGGACAAACTCAAGAACACATGAACCACCCTGAGCTGTAATCCAGGTTATTTATTGGGTTTGTGTTAAACTTGGGTCTATGATGCTCTTTGTTGAGAGGCTATTTTATGAGATATTAGAATGGCTACTCTGGTTTGCTTCTTTGGTCTGTTTGCTTGGAAAATATTTTTCCAGTCCTATACTCTGAGGTAATGTCTATCTTTGTTGCTGAGTCATGTTTCTTGTATGCAACAGAATGATGGATCCAGTTTTCACATCTATTCTGTTAGCCCATGTCATTTTATTAGGTATTGAGTCCATTGATGTTGTGAGATATTAATGACCAATGATTGTTAATTCCTGTTAGTTTGATGGTGGTGGTGGTGTGGGTGTGTTTCCCTTCTTTTGATTTTGCTTGTGTCGAATTATTTATTTCCTGTGTTTTCTTGGGTGTACTGAACCTCCTTATGTTGGAAATTTCCTTCTAGTAACTTCAGTAGGGCTAGATTAGTGGAAAGGCATTGTTTAAATTTGGTTTTGTCATGGTCTATCTTGTTTTCTCCATCTACGATGATTGAAAGTTTTGCTGGGAATGGTACACTGGGCTGACATCTGTGATCTCTTTGGGTCTGCAAGACATCTGCCCAGGCCTTTCTGGCTTTAAAGTCTATATTGAGAAGTATGGTGTAATTCTAATAGGTCTACCTTTGTATGACACTTGGCCTTTTTTTCTTGCAGCTTTTAATATTCTTTCTTTGTTTTGTACATTTAGTGTTTTGATTATTATATAGTGGGAGGATTTTCTTTTCTGTTTGAATATATTTGATGTTCTGTAATCTATAGGTATCTCTTTCTTTAGGTTAGGGAAGTTTTCTTCTATAATTTTGTTGAAGACATTTACTGGCCTTTAAGTTGGGAATTTTACTCTCTTCTATACCTATTATCCTTAGGTTTGATCTTCTCTTGTGCTAGATTTCCTAGATGTTTTGGTTTAGGAGTTTTTTGCATTTTGCATTTTCTTTAACTGTTGTGTCATTGTTTTCTATGGTATCTTCTGCCCCTGAGATTCTCTCTTCTATCTCTTATATTCTGTTAGTGATGTTTGAATCTATGTCTCCTGATCTCTTTCCTAGGTTTTCTATCTCCAGGTTTGTTTCCCTTTGTACTTTCTTTATTGCTTCTATTTCCATTTTTAGATCTTGGATGGTTTTGTTCAATTCCTTCACCTGTGTTCTTTAAGGGATTTTTGTGTTTCCTCTATAACGGCTTCTATCTGTTTACCTGCATTCTCTTGTATTTCTTTAAGGGAGTTATTTATGTCCTTCTTAAAGTCCTCTATCATCATGAGATGTGATTTTACATCTAAATCTTGCTTTCTAGGTGTGATGGGTTGTCCAGGACTTGCTGTAGTAGGAGAACTAGACTCTGATGATGCCAAGTGGCCTTGGTTTCTGTTACTTATGTTTTTGAGGTTGCTTCTGGCCATCTGGTTATCTCTAGTGCTACCTGCCCTTGCTGTCTCTGACTGGAACTTGTTCCTCTTGTGATCCTGGTTGTGTCAGAACTCCTCAGAGTCCAGATGTCTTGTGATCCTGTGATTTTGGCATCCTGTGATCCTGAGATCCTGGGTGTGTCAGAGATCCTGGGGGTCTAGCTGCTTCTGGGATTCTGAAATCCTGGTGTGACAAAGCTCCTGAGATCCTGTTGTGACAGCCCTCCTGGGAGTCAAACTTTTTCAGGGTGTTGCAGGCATGCCTGGGGAGCCAGAGCCCTGGGTTTGCTCCGGGTACAGGTATACGCTGGAAGAAACCTGTGACTCTAGTTGACAGTGTTAGGGTTCCCCTGATTCCTGTGGGGATCCCAGTTATGCTGAATGTTGGCAATGATGTTGTGGCCTCAACTGTGATCTTGAGTGTGTCAGAGGTCCAGTGCTCCTGGTTGAATCCCATCTCCTGGGAGTTGAGTTTCCTCTGTGATCCTGGGTGTTTCAGAGCACCTGGAAGTCGGGTTCCCTCTGTGTGTTGTAAGAGTGGATTCAGAGCCAGTACCCCAGGTCTGCCCAGGGTCCAGGTTCAGATCATAAGGAACTCCTGCCACCGGCTGGGAGTTTCTCTGTCGCTGGATCCTGAGGGACCCAGTTACTTCTGGTGTTGGGACAGCTGTTGTGGCCTCTGATCCTGGGCGTATTAGAGTACCTGGGAGTCGGGCTTCCTCTGGGTGTTGTGGGAGTGGGTGCGGAGCCCTTAAAAACTATTTTTAAAAAAGATTTGTCATATATATAAATCTTTCTTTAGACATACCAGAACAGGGCATGGGATCCCATTACAGATGGTTGTGAGCCATCATGTGGTTGCTGGTAATTGAACTCAGGACCTCTGAAAAAGTCCTGACTAATGCTCTTAACTGCTGAGCCATCTCTCTAACTCTTGATGTCCTCTTTTAATCCAACTTTATTTTGTTATGTTATTTAAATACACCTGAGTCCAGTTGGTGTATCTGTACTCACAATGGGTACTCACTGGGTCATTTGCAACCTCTTCCTGGGTTGTAAACACTACAGAGAGTGACTGTCTCTTCCTCAGTAGCCATCAACTGCCAATAGATCCACTGATGGGGGCAGGGCCTTGGAGACCCTGCCACTATTCTCACTGAAATTTTCATTGGTTTGCTACCATGCAATCAACCACAGCTACTGTGAGTTAATGCATATAAAATCCATATCAAGATCATAACTCAGTACTTCACAGCTCTCCTTCCCATCTACCAGCTCTTATATTCTTTCTTCCCTCTTCCATGATGTTCCCTGAGCTGTCAAAGGTGGGAAGTTGATACAGATGACCCATCCACAGCTGGGCATTTAGTATTATTTATACTCAGAATTTCAAGCATCTATAAATCAATGAATTAACTTCTATCTACTGCAAAAGGAGCTCCTCTGACAAAAGTTAAGCAGCACAAATGTGTGGCCATAAATATTAATTTTTAGAAAACACTTTGATAATGTGACCAAAACAACAATGATAGGGATCCCCAGTCATGGGCATTTGACAAGGCTTATAGTACTAGACACGAAGTCCATACTGTGGAGTAGGCCTCACAGCCAATCGGACAGTAGTTGGTTACACCCAGAATGCCATGCCACTATTGTACCAGTGGGCACGTTTGGTTAGCAGGTCGGTGCTGTATCACAAAGGCTGTGGTGCTGGGCAAGATCATTGATGCCTTTTCTTCCCTGGAGACTGCACAGCACCATCTGTCACTCTTTAAGCTTGTCAGCAGGGAGAAGGGGTCCTGATCAGTTCCAGGTCACATTCTCTTTGTCCTGCCTTCAAAGCGAGTGGCATCTTCAGCAATAGGTGCTATCATCTCTTTGTGGTGGGAAACCAAGAGTAATGGCAGTTACCTAGTGTTGTTTTGACTGCCTCTGGGACCTCCTGACCAACAACTCATAAGGAGGCATCTCATACCCAACACAGATTTTCTGTTAATAACCTTTATATTCTGAGATTAGCATTGTCCATCCATGATGGTACTTCTGTTCAAAGTCTTTTAAAAATATATATTGTCATTTAAAAACATTTGCAGCATTTCAATAATAAAGTTTAAAATAAATTACAATATATATCATATATGTTTTAAATTAGTTTATAAACAACTGGATTTCTGGCAGTGTCGGTGCTCTAATCTGGAACATGGCGACACGTTCGCTGTGGGCAGTGCAGCAGCTGCAGTGCCTCCTGGCCTTAGGGGCTGTGTCAAAGAGCAGATGAGATACCAGAGAGCCATCGCTGATTGTGAAAAACATAAGGAGAAGAACCCAGGGGTGTGTGGAAGGTGTGAAGATATTTGGAATCCAGAGCTTCAGTAAGGACCTTGTGGAGGTGGCAGACATTTTGGAGAAGACTGCCGAGTGCTTTTCAGAAGGAGCTGAACCTCAGGACCACAAGCTTACTCTGAAAAAAGCTTTCCAAGGGCTGACCCTTTTAGAAGCAAAGTTGAAAAGTATGTTTACCAAGCATGGTCTAGAACACTCATCCATGACAAATACGACCCTCATGAGCATGAACTCATCTGTCACGTGTCAGCAGGTGTTGGGGTGCAGCCTGGCACTGTGGCATTAGTTTGGCAGATGGCTACAAACTTCATGGCCACACCATTAGACTTGCACAAGTGGAAGTGGCGGTGGTGGTGGAGTCTCAGAAAAGGCTCTGAACAGGTCACTGGAACCAAACCCTCTCCCAGAGTCAGGCACCTATGTCTCCTTTTTTTTATTAAGCTGGTTTGTATTATACATGAGGTCCTTTGTGTGCTCCATTTCGGATTTAGTCACATTGGCGGTATCTCTACAGTGCCTTATTGGGTTTATGTGACCTGCTTGGTCTCATCAGGAGTCCTGCCACTAGGCATTTGAACAATGTGATGAGTGTCATGTGGCCTTTATCAAAACAAAAATCATTTAAATTGGTACTCTGATGACTGAATCCAAAATCTTCTTACCTGTGTTTTCATATAATTGCTGGAATTAGTACAGCATCTTGTATCTTGTACTTTTTGGAAAACAGAAAATGGTGGGGATTGGTTTGACATTTAGCTACGTAGATAACAATGCCTTCCCTTTGTATAAAGTTAGATCATTTGGGTTGGCATGTAGAGAGATTTCCCAAGGCTCCTTTTTTTATTTTACTTTTCATTCAGTTATCTCTTGTGCTTGTATTTCCTTCTAGGGTCACACATTGTTTGATATCCACCCCTTTTGGAAAGGCTAAAGGGTCAGGCCAGTCTTCCTTTTTTGTTGTTAGTAAGGCAAATATGTTTATCATTAAACTGGTCTCAAGTCTAAAAACAGGCAAGCCCTGGTTGCCTTGACAACACAACCAAATCCAAGCCTACACACATCTCAGGTTGGAGAGATAGATTTTGGGGATTAGGCATGATGATTGTCAATTCAAAAATAAAAACAAAGTGTTAAGGTGGGAAAAATAAACTACTGAGTTTCCATGTAATTTCTTCATATATCCTCAGTTTTGGCTATACCTCAATTCTCTCCTGTCCCCAGCCTCCCCATCCCTACTTGGATCTTTAACCTCAAGTACATTCCTGCCTCCCCTTTCATGCCACGTATGTTTTGGTGTCTAGTATTCTATGACAGAGTGAACATGGGTGTGTTGTATTTCTGTAGTGAGATATAAAATCCACTGGGTGTATGATATGCCAATAGTGATATGGCTGGATCACATTGTAGTTCAATATATAGTTTTTAGAGAAACTTCCATATTGATTTCTAATAATGGTCTATAAGGGTTCCTCTTTCTCCACACCCATGCCCAGTATTTGCTGTCATTTGTATTCCTGATCCCAGACCCCTGTTATTACACCTAATCCACCAGCTATTTCTAGGAGCTTTCTGGTAAGTGCCTTTCCATCAACAGCTATAGTTCCTGATCTTCCTTTTGATACTGAACAGGGGTAGGGAAAGATGTTCTGTTCTTAGGGGGGAAGCATTAACCTTTTGTCATTTATCACACTATAATAGTGCTTAAAAGTTTTTATTTTTATGCATTAATTTATTGAGAGAATTGCACACATGAGTACTGTATTCACATCATTTCTCCTCTGCCATGCCCCACCCCAAGATTAATAGCTACAAATCAATGGTTGCTGAGAGAAGAATTCATCTTCTATAGGGATAAGAACCCTGAAAGATGATCCAATCCTAAGCAGCCCTAAACACATATACACATGAATGACACTAAAATTGAACAAGCTATATTATAAATTTATATGTATATAGGTAATAATAATTAAAGAATAGAAGGCCATGACTTTGAGAAGGAGTGGGGGGCACACAGGAGACGTGTGAGAGAGAAGTCCACTACAGCATGGGGGATGACACGGGACAATTGCATGTCTGGAGGCCTCTACAGCTTTGTTGGCAGCTCATCTCCTGGAATGTTCCATCATCATCAATTATTAACCCCTACATATCCTTGAGAAGGACAAGGTGTTAAACAGATTCCCTGGTAGGTAGGCAGAGTGGGAGAGGGGCCAGGACTGGGAATAAAATTAGAAAATTTCAAAGATGACTGACTTCTTCCTCACCTTCCTGACTTAAGACAAAAACCTGGCAGCTTAGAACAAAGGCCTTGTGGACTTTTCCTCCTACCTGGAGGTCCCCTGCTAGTGGAGTAGCTCAATAAGTTCAAAGCTGGATCAGGACACATTTTTTTTTGCAATAGATTTGGGTCAATCAGCTATACTGTCTGTCTTCAAATGCCTAAATTAGGGGAGTAAAGCCTTTTGTACTTTAAAAACTCTTAATCTTCAAGGAGACACTGGACTTTGACTCCAGAGTGCCCCTCTACTTTGTGGAGGGCCTTTCTGCCTTATAAAATAAAAGCCTTTTTTAAAACAGCCCGTTCTGTCTGTTCCTAATTTGCTGTGTTTGTAATTTTTCCAGCAGTAATCTGGCATGCTTAAGAGTCTACCTGCCCTTTAATTCTTTAACCAGTAGAGAAAACAAACCTGATCAAGACCCTTAGATAGAAAGATTTTTTGGGTAGGGCTTTGTGGGTCTAGTAAATTTCAGGATCTTCCTGAATCTTGTTAGATTCCTGAGCTGTGGTTTGTGTGTGCCAGTCTATTGGAGAACGTTTCCCCTCATATTTCCTCAGATTATGCAGACTTTGTCTCAAGGAGGAATGGAAATATTATATATATTACTGAATTTTTCTGTTACCATGTCATTCAGACTTACCTCATGTACCCCCATATGCCATAGCTTCTCCAGTTAGTCTGTGAGAGGGTCTTTGATTCCTTGTTTGAGTCCTTTTCAAGCAAGAGGTTCAGATGCTGAATGTTTCATGATTATCAGTTTCCTGTACTGGGCCGGTACTGGTATCTGCATGCTGAATCATGGGTTTTCTCTTCATTTACATTAAAGACTGAGCCTGCGGGCTATCTTCTATCATTTCTTCTTTTTACTATCTAGTTCTTTGCTCTGGGATCCCAGAAAGTGCTATTCAACACAGCTCTAACTTATACTTCTGTTCTCGTCCATCCTTTAAGCAGTAAGAAACAGTAAGTCAACAGCTCCATCTCATCCTCCATGTTTTCTGTTCTTCCTGCCAAATCAGCCTAATGTGCTAGTGTCTTAAGTCACTTTTCTATTGCTTGAAGAGACACCAAACATTTAACTGGGGACTTGTGATAGATCACAGCTCGCATTTGGACAGACCACACCAGGCCGATATGGCCCCATGTAGAAGAGGTTTATTGAGGACAACTGAGATAAGAGTGGGGAAAGAGAGGAGAAAAAAAGAAGAGGAAGGGGCCAGAAAGGGTCTGCCTTTTATATACACTGTGATGTAACTGCTCCCAAGTGAAGGAGGGAGCTGAACCAAATGTATGCTGGGAATGTATGGCCATTGCCATGGCATCAGATTCTTAGGTCCCTGTTGCCTGTAGGTGACATTACTGTTGGAAGCTGGAGGTGAAAGCAATTCCTGATACCAATAGGGCTTGTTTATAGTTCTGAGGCTTGGTACATTATCATCAGAGTTGAGAACATTGGTAGCAGACAGGGAAGGCAGGTTCTAGAAAAATAGTTGAGAGCTCCATCCTGATCCACAGACAGAGAGATTGAGACTGAGCCTAGCGTGGGCGTTTAAAACCTCAAAGTGACACACTTCCTCCAACAAAGCCACACCTCCTGATCCTTCTCAAATAGTTCCACTCTCTAATGACTAAGCAGTCAAGTATATGAACCTATGGGGCCCATTCTAACTCAAACTACCACCATTCTAGATAGCTAGCATCTTTTTCTTATTGTAACTCTTCTGTGTAGGCAACTTCTTTTGGTTGACAGCTAAGCCTCAGCTGAAGGTCTTTTTGCTCACAAGAAAGGCCATGAAACTTCACAGCCTGTTTGCAATTGTGTCTTCTATATGGAATTCTCAGAACATAAACACAGTTCTCTAGCCCATCAGCCATTTAGGAGGCTATACCTTATTTGTGTGGTAGATGCCATTCATCAAGAAGGCTTGCTTTCCTACTTAGAGGAGCATGGCCACCATGGAATTCCCTCAAGGATCCTCCACTCTTGGACAGCTTGGTCTTGTTAGCATGTCTTATCACATAATCACCTCAGGAACATGCACTTACTATTATAGTAAAGACATACACCTTGAGGAAAGGAGCCCATATTGAAATTGCTTTCTTAGACACTCTATCTCCCATGGGTCAGCATTAGTTCCATGTCTCAGCCTTTTTGTAGGGACCATGTAATTAATCCCAGCTCATCTTTGGTCATGGCTTGGTCACTGGCTATATTGTGTAACTTTTCCTGAAGGTATATGAACTCTCTATGAGACTCTGTTCCTCATTCTCCAGCTTCCAGTTCCCTCTCACCAGGACCACAGCCTGGAGTTTTGTTCTTCCTTTTTGAATTGTGTCCTGAAAACTATGTCTCTGTGCAAACTCAGAGTGTTTATGATTTTAAGTTATGAGGGTTTTGTTATTGTTGTCTGTTGCTTTTCTGTTTGACACTGATCTGGGGTCTATGTAATTCAGGCTTGCCTGAACTTTCTACACATCCCAGATACTTCCCAAATTCTAATCCTGCTTGTGCCTGTCAAGTGCTGGGTACATGCAGCTACATTTTACCTTGTTTATTTCCAACATTTGAAAAAGCAATGCTTTGTTTCTATTTCTGGGTTTCTTGAAGGGCAAACTAGTCTTTGGTATTCTGTGTTGACTAGAAACAGTTTCCCAAAACACATTTTTTATGTATTTCCACCTTGAAACAAGTACATTTAACTTACACTTTTGTATACATTATTTTTGACATAGAGGTCAGAACCAAGATCTTCATGCTTGCTAAACAAGCACTTTACAACTGATCCTCCACCAACCAAGCTCAAGTTTATGTTGAAGTGTTTTCTTACTCATTTATTGATTGGTTGATTTTGATTTTGTATGCGTGTGCATGCGTATGCTGTGGTACGTGTAAGGAGGTCAGAGGACAATCTTTGGAAGTTGGATTTTCCTCTGTATCATATGGGCCTTTGGGGTCAAACTCATCAGACTTGGTGACAGTGTCTGGACCGGCTGAGTCATCTCAGCAGCCCCACAGCTCATACTTGCATTCATTATATGAGATTGGATGTTTACCTCTTATTAGAACAAAAATAGAAAGAAATAGAACTTCTCATTCATTAAGGCATGTTCTTTATAGACTCAGCAGGTTGTACCAAGTTATTTCTAAAAGCTGCTCAATAGCATTTTCATCCATTTACACTACATAAAGATACCTGTTTCCTCACATCATCACAATGTGTATTATCGAACACAAACGTTTTGAGCTGGGGGTTGGATAGATGGCTTGGTGGTGAAGAGCATAAGTGTACGCTTCTTGTGGAAAACATGGGTTTGGTTCCCAGCACCCACACTGGGAGTCAGTATCTGCATGGCCATTGGATCCTTGTTCCTCCAATACATATACAAATTAAAAATAAAATAAAGCTTGAAAATGAGACTTGAACAATATAAAGGGGGTAGCTTAGTATTTTTTATTTTCTTGAGTACTGTTAATGCTAAGCATGTGCTGTATATGCTTTTCTCCTTCCAGTTACTTGTATGTGTACGTCCTTAGCTCTCTTTTCTATTGCATTTCTCTTTACTGCTGGCGTGTGAATATTTTGGAAGCTGTGCATTTGCTCGTCAGTGTTTGCTGGCAAGTGTATTTCCGTGTGGAACTTGGGCTTCATTTTCATCTACCGGGTCCTTTCTTGAACGCAAATTTATTTTAATGCTCACATGGTCAATCTTCTGGATACTTTTTATTACCCTTTATACTCTTATTTTATCATCTAAGAGTGTCTTCTTATTCTAAAATCACATAATGAATTTTTGTTTTTGCGAAGTTCTTATCATTCTGCCATCTTATTGTTAGGGGTCTAAATATTTAAAAAAAATTTATGATTCTGAGCTAAAGATCTGGTCTTTTTGATACAAAGGGCCAGTTGTGCCAGCTCTGTTGATGCCCCCTCCTTTTTTAAAATTAATTGTTCTATTTGTTTACATCTCAAATGATATCTCACTTCCTGGTTACCACTCCAAAACCCCCCCATCCCACATCTGCCCTCTCTTCCTTCCCCTTTGTCTCCATGAGGATGCTCCCTCACCCACCCACCTTCTCCCTCTTCCTTCCCCTTTGTCTCCATGAGGATGCTCCCTCACCCACCCACCTTCTCCCACCCCACTGCATCCCTCTACTCTGGGGCATCAAACCTCCACGGGACCAAGGGCCTCCCCTCCCATCGATGTCAGACAAGACTGTCCTCTGCTACATATGTATCTGAAGCCATGAACCCTCCCCCCGCCCCCGTACACTCCTGGGATGGTGATCTAGTCTTTGGGAGCACTGGGTGGTCCAGCAGTCAATGTTGTTCTTCCTATGGGGTTGCAATCTCCATCCACAACTCCAGTCCCTCTGCCAGCTCCCCCACTGGGGTCCCTGAGCTCAGTCTGATGGTTGGCTCTAAGCATCCACATCTGCATTGGTCACTTACTGGCTGAACCTCCCAAGGGTCTGCCACACCAGGTTCCTTTCAGCAAGTGCCTCTTGGCAATGGCAACAATGTCGTGTTTGGTGTCTGTGGATAGGATGGATCCCATGTGGGGCAGTCCCTGGATGGCCTTTCCTTCAGTGTCTGCTCCATACTTTGAACCTGTTCTTCCTTTGGACAGGAACATTTCTGGGTTAAAAACGTTGAGATGGGTGGGTACCCCCATCCCTTGTCCATGGGCCATGCCTATTTACTGGAGGTGGTCTCTACACGTGCTATCTCCCTTCTCTTTAATTTTGGCTAAAGTCATCCTTGCTGGGTCCTGAGAGCCTCTCATTTCCCTGGTGTCTGGGACCCTCCAGTGGCCATCCCCAGTTCCTCATCCTTCACTGCTACATATTTTTATTCAATTTGCTGACCCTCTGTACCTCTCTCCTGTCCCCTCCAGTACCTGATACTCCCTTATTTCCTCCCCCTTCTCTCCATCACAGATCTCTCCTCCGGTCACCTCCTGTGATCATCCTGTTCTCATTCAATGCAGGATTGAAGCATCCACACCCTGGTCTTTCTTCCTTCTATGCTCCACATGGTCTGTGGGTTGTATCATGAGCATTGTGAACTTTTTGGCTAATATCCACTTATCAGTGAGTACATACCATGTGTGTTCTTTTGTGTCTGGGTTATCTCACTCAGGATGTTATTTTCTAGTTCTATCCAGTTGCCTAAGAATTTCATGAAGTCATGGTTTTTAATAGCTGAGTAGTACTCCATTGTGTGATGGTCTATTTTTAATTCACTGAGAGGGAGGCTCTAGAAGGCTCCACATGCCTTTCCTTGAAAGGTTAGAGTGTTAACCCCATGTGCTGGATAGTTTATGTCAACTTGACACAAGCTAAAGTCATCTGAGAGGAAAGAGCCTCAATTGTGAAAATGTCTCTGTAAGATCTGGAAAGTCCGTAGGGAATTTCCTTCATTAGTGATGGGTGGCCTCGGCCTATTGTGGGTGGTGATCCTGGGTCCTTTAAGGAAGCTGTGGGGAGCAATCAACTTCTGCTTCCAGGTTTCTGCCCTGTTTGAATTTCTGCCCTGACTTCTCTTGGCGATAGACTGTTTCCTTGAAGTGTATGCCAAGCAAACTCTTTCCTCCTTAAGTTGTTTTGGTGATGGTGTTTCATCATAGAATAGTAACTCTAACCACTTTACAGATGCCGGAATAGAAGCTCAGCAAGCAAGCATTAGGGGTATGGGTGATGCAGGGTGTTCTAAGGAAATGCACTGGGAAGCAGAAACAGGTTGGTTAGTTCAGTTTTGTCTTGCTGACCTTTCAGACTGGGTGGATCTCAGCATGGTTGTGGGAGCTCCCTACGCATACCAGCAGCACTTGGCTGCCCCCTCCCCATCCTTAGCCCCTGCCTTCTGTAGTAAAACACCTTGCCAGACATAGTTAAATGTCTCTAAGGGGAGCAAAGTTTCATTGTTAAGTGCCACTCATTTAAATAATAGGAACTGCTATGAATTCTTGGTATTGATTATTAATACCACTAATGCTGGTGGGAGATGAAGCATGACTATTCACTTAGTTCTTTGGGTGTGGCAGCCTCTGTCCCCTTTTAGCTATGTCTTCTCTGTAACCATTGATTTCTTCCTGCCTGAGTCTCCTCTGCCTGCCAGAGAGGAGCCCTGTGTGCTGTGTGCCACCCACGCCGGGCAACATGTGCAGAAAATATTTTCAGCATTTTGTTGACAACGATTAAGGGTGGAAAAATAAAGCCCCGCTGATGTCAAATGATTCCCAGATGCAGATGTGGTAGTGGGAAGCTTTTCACATTCATGACACAAATTCACTAGAAAGAAACACATCTGGCACCCCCAGCACAACAGCTCTGTAAGTGGATACGGTCATTCAGTGGTCAAGACCTCTCAGTTCCCAGGTCATTCAGTTGTCAAAAGTGACATTCACTTTCAAGTTCCAAACGCTGAGTGAGATCTAGTCTTGTCACTAGTCCGGTCAATTGAGAGCTTGTATTCTCAAGTAGAAATGATGACAGTGAGTCTCTGCACCTAGATAATGGAACATCATCCCCTCTCCACTGGCCCAGCCCCAGAGATCCCTCTGAGAGTCCTCCAATTAGCCTCAGCTTCCCCTCTGGACGGGGGACTTTCAGAAACTTTGCCTAACGCATGTGAGTTGGGGGCCTTGATGCTACAGATGTCACCTCATCCTCTAAGCGTCCCTGTCAGGTAAATACTGTGGCACACTCTTGGGCATCATAAACTGGGTTTAGTGACTGCTTCTTTGTTTTGTAGTGCCAGCGATTTGAACCTGGAGCCACACACATATTGACCAAGTGCTTTACCACTGAGCGACACTCCCAGCCCTGCATGGTCATTTTTCATAAGGCTAATTCAAATCTTATAGGCTCCCCTGTCACTTGTCCATCTTCCTTTTAGTCCCCCTCAGTTCACCCTCTAGCCCTGTGATAAAGACTTAGAGCATCAACAAATTGGGGGCTCCTTAAAAACCTGGGGCAGCCCTGGACACCTTATTTTCTGAGATCCCTTCATTCCCGTGCAGATATGGGAGGCCTCTCTGAGTAAGGCCATTGGGGAACTAGGCTCCGAAAACAATGGGAAAACATACTAAGTGGAACAGTTTCCTGTGGCTGTCACCTCTCTGTGCCCTATCTGTGTTCTCAGGGTTCTTGCTGTCAGGATCAGACATAAAGGCAAGCAAGGTGTTGTAACAGAGCCCAGCCAACCCCTGCTGAGGACACGGAGTCCCATTTGGGGCTGGCAGTAACACAATGTCCCACCATCCTGTTCAATATTCAGCTGGGTGTCCCTCCTGTTGGCCCTGCCTACACAAGCAGTTACTGGGAAGGTGAGGTAGCAGAGATGCAGCTTGGTGGCATCGCCAGAGACAGCCCGGGAGGGAAGGGCCACATCTTTTTGGGGCTGACTACAGGCACCACTGCCATGGACAGCCTGTTGTGGGCTACCTGGGTCCTCTGCTTGCCGAACCTGTGGGGAGTTGTAAGTAGCCAGCTCAGACTTCCTTCTCTGTTCTCTTGGATGGTGACAGTCTGTGGTGGGGGACCTCCTGAGTCTAGTGGCTCCCTCCTTCCTTCCGCTGAATAATCTTAGATCCTGCCTGGCACTGAGCTGCCTCCTTTTCCCCTCATCTAGGTCCTATTTGTATCCTCTGGGAGTCCCAGAGACACCTCTCCTGAAATGGCTGAGGCCGGTTAGGGCCTCCCTGTCAGACCTGAGCCTGCCCTTTCTCTACGTCATATACCCCAAGCTGTCACCTGTTCCTTCTTAAAAACAGCCAGTATTGTCCCATCTCCTGACTCCTGGGTCGTCTCCAGCATGGCTGTTTTCTTGAAGGGAGTATGGCCGTGGACCATGTGGGGCCTGAAGAGGTGTGAATACCAGCCCTTCCAGCTGTGACATCTGGGGACTCTTCCTTTCATATAGCCAGGGTAGGAGAAGCTTCTGAAACCAGCTTCTGCTCCCTGGCCTGTGCACAGGGGCATGGGGAAGCCAAGAAAGGAGTCTTCCCTGAACGCCTATGGGAACCAAGGCTACCTTCTTCTACTGCCTTGCCGGAGGTGACCCCCATCCCAGTACCTCACTGCCTTTCACTCAAGAGTCTGGCATCTGCGTACCATGAAGTGAACTCTGTGACACTTGAGATTTCACTTGCCTCTGTGTAAAAAAGAGAAACTTGGGCTTGATGCAGAGGCTCATACCCATAGTCTCAGCATTTGTGGACGCTAGAGGATTATCGTGAGTTCGATGTTAGTCTTGGCTACTGCAGAGAATTATAGGGCAGTGGACCTAGGGCTACCATGCCTCAGGGAGGGGGTAGGAATGAGCGATCTGATCTGTCAGGGGTGGCATGTGAGTGCCATGCAGGTAAATTCTGTGAACTCCCTATATGACACAATGGACTCACATCCTCCTCTGTGTACACAGCACCTTGAAAGCTCAATTTCGGGGAGGGAATCGCAGACCAGAGGAGTCACTCAGCAGCTGGTGTAGACACCAGATTCAGGACTAGAGTTGACCAGTGTCTCCCAAACCTTGAGGGGAGAAGCTGGTCAGGCCAGGGAAAGGTCCTGTGTGTGTGTGTGTGTGTGTGTGTGTGTGTGTGTGTGTGTGTGTGTGTGTGTGATGTATAAGTGCATGGATCTTGCAAGGGCACTTACGTAAATCTTGAGAGGTGTTAGGAATTCTAGTTCTCTAAAGAAAAGGTCAAACACCAAATCTTAGGTATACTCAGATCTCTGCCTCGCCTGGAGCACTTGGGCTCTACACAGCCCCTGAATCACCCATCAGAAACACAGAAATGTCCAGAAAAACTTAGAGACCATTTCTTGTGGCCAGCCCAGACTCTGGGAAGGATCCAGTCTGCAATCCTTATGATCACCAAGCACGCATGAAGGCAGCTTCCTTCCTTCCTATCTAATGATCAACTCAGTTTCCCTGATGCAGGACCCTCATCATCCACCATGCCTCCGTGCACCCTTGAATGTCCACCTTCCCCGATCTCTTGTCTGTATGTCTGTCTGAACACTCATCCACTCCACTAGCCAGTTAGTCCAGCCCCTCCCCATTCCACCCTCCCTGTTCTCTGTCCCTTTGCCTGAGTCAAGAGCTCTTGTTTTCTTACTCTCCCATCTGCCCGTATTCTCTCCCGCTCACATTTGCTCATGTGACTTGTCTGAGACATGTCAGACGTCCATGCTTTTCAGTTGGCTAAACCCAGGTGGTCTTCTGGAGTCTCCTGGCCTGGCCTGAGGCACTTCTTCATCTTCAGTAAGCACCATAGCTTCTTTTAACCCTCTCCACCTTGTCCCCTCTGATTTGGTCCTTGTGCCCTCTTGTTATGATTCTGGTCCCACTCAGATAACCAAAGGCATCTTCCTGACTGGAGATCCTTGACTGTATCTGCTAAGTCCCTTGTGTCTTACACATTTACCGGCTTTAGGGATTGGGACATGAGTATCTTTGGGGACCATTGTTCTGCCTACCAGGGCTGTTTATGCAGAAACACTTCTAGGGCCCAGAAGTGTATGGAGTAGGGGGTGGTGGGGAAGGAGGAAAGGCCTTGTGAAGGAGTGCACTGTCACAGCTATCGACATCTACATGACTTTCTTTAATGTGTCTCAGAATTCACTGCCACAAGATGGAAAAATGGATCTGTCTCTCTCTCTCTCTTCTTTCCTATTTTCTCTGCCCTCCTTTCTTTCCTTTCCTCCTTCTCTTCTTCTCCTCTTTCTTCTGCTCTCCTTCCTCTTTTTTCCCCTCCTGTCCCTCTCTTTTGAACATTTGCCCTCTATTCTGACTCCTCTTTCTTTAAGCCCCACTGCTCATCAAACATGCCTTGATATCTGTGGGGCAGATGGGTCTTTCTCAGAAGTAGGGCATGGAAATGTACCAGGCTTGGTCTCTGTCTTCAGGTCACTCCAGCTAGAGAGCACGGGGCCTCTAGTGGGCTTGTCTCATTATGTCACTATTTCCCATAGGCACTGGGTCACCTCCACCTAGAATGTGACTTCATCACTCAGCTGAGAGACGATGAGCTTGCATGCCTACAGGCGACAGAGGGGACCAACAGCTCGTCCCTGGGTAGGAAGGGGTGGGGATGTCCCTAATCCTGACACCTCCTCCTGCATTGCCCTGCAGGATAGCATCTCAGTTTCCCTCACAGGTACCATGTCTCCTCCTTCTCCACTTAGGATGCCCTGGGACCTGGGATGGGCTGCTGTGTTGGCCCCCAACAGGTTCTGGCCAGTGGGTCTCCCTCCCCTGCCCTGAATTCTTCTCTCATTTTGGCTCAGACCCAGGTGAGTGGCCTAGCTGTGGCAGAGCTGGGGAGCAGGTGGTCCCTTGTGGTTTGCTCATCACTGATTGGGTGATGGGCTGTCCTGGACTTCAATCTCACTTTTCTATCTTCGACTGTTACCCTGAAAAATGTAGTCCTCTTGGCTAATGACTGATAGCGTCAACCTCCCAGTGTAGGATTAATGACAGCATTGGAGTGAGGGAGGGGGTACCATATTGTAGAGGGTGAGAAACACCTCCTTCTCCACTTCACCCTCTGGGCTTCCTGACTCATTTTTTTTCTTCTTTTTTTTCGGAGCTGGGGACCGAACCCAGGGCCTTGCGCTTGCTAGGCAAGCGCTCTACCACTGAGCCAAATCCCCAACCCCTGGCCTTCCTGACTCTTATAGAGAAGGGGGCATCATACTTCCTGCCCTTAGAGTGTAGAGGTCCATCATTCCACTCTTGTGCCCCTCAAATGAATATTGTTCAACAGAGCTTTCTTGGAGAACAGGAAAGACTACACTTGTCTGGGACCCCAGCCACAGGAGAAGAGGACTCTTCTCTTCCTGTGGTTAAGAACTCCTTGTATAGACCTCGCAGGGACACTTGACAGTCAGGCCCTCCCACCATCTTCTGGGAAAGGGTGGAATTCTGTGAGCAGAGACTCTTGCTTGCCTCCAGGGGCTGTGAAGAGGGACTGCACCATCACGGGCTGGTCTGATCCCTTCCCACCATACCCCGTGGCCTGTCCTGTGCCCTTGGAACTGCTAACAGAGGAGGTAAGCAGCTCCCAATGTCTTGGAGGAAGGTGACCATGTATACTGGTAAAAGTGGTAGCTTACTATCTCAGTGGATGATGGATGGCTGTCATTGTCACTGTAACCGGCATGTGGGCATAGTAATTATAGGAGCTGTCCAGCAGATGGCAGGAACGTGCCTCCTGAAGCTGATTCATTTACGTAAGGGTGACACTTGGGTTACTTTGCTTTGAGGGAGAAAGGAAGCAGAGGGCAAACTGGAAGCCATAGCCACCCTCCTCTTGGCCAGCCTTTTCTCTACTCAGTTTCTGGTGCGGGGTGGGGGTTTTAGTTATTTCAGAGGGAACGATGTTTACTGCTGTGCTAGACAGGAAGTGCTTCCTTTCTCTGGTCCTCAGCCCGTGGTACAGTATACTGGGTTGTGGCCTGGGCCAGGGAAAGAAACTTAAGGGTGTAGTAATTACAGAGACCCCTAGCTCTGGGCAGCATACCCTACACTGTGTACAGATCAGGATCTTCTCAAGGCCCATCCACATTCACAATTCCATTTCTCCCCGCCCTCAGCCCTAAGAGCTGAAGCCCTGGTGTCCTTATCACTCAGATGGAGAGACAGCTCAGGGAAGCACAGGGATTGCGTGAGCTGAACGTCAGAGCCAGAGTTGTAGTAGTACCTGGTCATACTACACCCCTAGCTCCAACTGATTCAAATACTTAGGTACCAAAGAGCCTTTCCTGCCTGCCTGTGGCTGTCCCTGGTGTCCAGGATGTTACCTTTATATGGGATGACAGTGTTCTCAAGCTGGCTGGGGTCAAGAAACAGAACCAGATTCCTCTTGTGCTTTTGTTACTCTCCAGAGGCAGCAGCTTCTGCTGGTTCTTCCAACTCCCGGTGCAACTGTGAATCCCTAACGCCTCCACCTGCAGAGGCAGTGCCTGTACAAGGCTTTCTGTGGTGTCGGTGACTAGGAAGTTGGTGGAGTTGCAGACCCCTGCTTTGTTGCCAAACCTCCCTTCTGCTTCTGTTGTCCCCAGAAGTCTTACTTCTCCACGGTGAAGATCATCTACACCACAGGCCACAGCATCTCCATTGTAGCCCTCTGCGTGGCTATTGCCATCCTGGTTGCTCTCAGGTTTGTCATTTGCTCAGAAACCATCACTGGCTCCCTGCTGTCTGGGGACCAAGTCTGGTTCTTTGCCTGCATAGTCAAGAGGGGCTCAGATCCAGGCAAGGTGACCTTCGCTGACTTCTTGCCCCTCCCTCCCAACCCCCACGGGTGGGCCCTCTTCTCACATCCCAGGTCTTTGTTCCCTTGGCTTCCCACATGGTTGCTCATTCTGTTAGCTTCCGGTGCCTTCTTTTTCTTGGTAGTGCGTTCATCCCTGCCAACTGGAAATCCAGCTCTCATCAGGTTCTAAGAATCTTCCTTGACCCCTGCATGGTCCTCTTTGGATGGTTGCGGTTTTCTGACCATTATAGACCATTATAGCCTTCACCACGGAGCCCACTCTCAGCTCGTACTGCTGGGTGTGGTGGCTTTCCAGCCTTCAAAGGTTGAGTTTCCTCACAGGACTATGCTTCAAAGGGTAGATCTCTGATCACCAGGGGGCTCCCTAGGGTCTTACTGGACTGTGGTTGTCTCTGCACCCACAGTTACAGAGCTGTCTGAAGGTGGGGCTATAGAACCCCTGCTCCTTACCTGAGCGTAGGCCAGGAAAAGGCTGGCCAG